>NC_050446.1:149865845-150013345 GCF_903995425.1 Onychomys torridus
TGGGAGTCACTGGAGAGGAACTAGAAGCCTGCAGAAGGTATAGGCATTTGTGAGCCGCCTGACGTTGATGCTGAGACCTGAACCAGAGTCTCTGAAAGAGCTGTATTAGACCTCAACCACTGAGCCAGCTCTCTAACCCCCTCACTGCAGGTATTGATTTTTAAGAGTCTTTCCCTTTCCTTGTGAGCCCTATCAGCCCTTCCAACGCTGCTGTCCCTTTAGTGACAGACACTCTCTAAGGCATTCTGTTCCTACCTGAAACAGCTGACAGCATCAGATCCTATGTAACCATGCTCCCTGCCCCCCCCCCACACCGAGGTAAAGGTCAATTGGTGAATTAAGCATAGTAAGAGACTGAGTCAGTAATAGTAGAACAACTATAAAACATATACAGTCATAAAAGTTGTTTAGAACATAAACATTATTTCATTCTGGCACTTTCCGTCCAGTATTTTCAGACCGCCGTTGACCATGGGCAGCTGAAACTGCCAGAAGTCAAACCACAGATAAGAGGGGCACTCCTGTGTGTTGGTGGCCAGCTCCCTGTATCAAATGGCTCATCTTTGAAATAACTGAGGAAGCCCCTATTTCTCTAACCGAACTGAGACAATTTTAGGGGGTTGTCAGAGTTGTGTAAAGATTTTGTCTCTTTCAGGAGATAAATGACATCTGGGCATGATTGTGCTATTCTTTCTCTGTTTTCTCTTCAGCATGGCACTTGCCCTTGATCTTCAGCTGAAGCCTTGTCCCCTGTCCTGTGGTTCCCAGGCCTGTCTCAGCTCTGGCTACTGTCCTTTGGCCACTACCTATGCCTGGTGGTTTCTACAGCTGGATACATGTTCCCAGCTGTGGTCAGTCCAGAGCAAGAATGATAGGGATTTAACCTTCTGCCATCCCCATCCCAGTTTTCAAGGGTCTAGCATGCTTAGTCAGCTCAGTAGGCTTGAACAGCAGGCGTCTGTTTCTCACAGTTCTGGAAGCTAAACTTCCAAGGTCAAGGTCACAGCAGTGATAACCCTAAGTACGGCAGCTGGACTGGGTAGCATGAATCTGTAATCCCAACACTCCTACGGAAGCATGAGAGTTGAACTGGAGAATCCCTGGAAACTCAGGGACCAGCTAGCCTTAGACAGCCGTGAACAGCAAAGGGACCCTGTCTAAGCATGGTGGAGGGTGAGGGTAAGCGAGCCCTCATTAGGAATTGAGCTTCTGGCAAAGAAGATCCCAGAAGAGCTGGGAGATGGTTCACTAGGTAACGTGCTTGTTAGATCACAGGTGTAAGGACCCGAGCCTGAACCCCCCCCCCAAACCTACATAAAGCCGGTGTGCAGGCTAGTTCTATGTCAACTTGACACAAGCTGGAGTCGTCTGAGAAGAGGGAGCCTCAATTGAGAAAATGCCTCCATAAGATCAGGCTGCAGTTTGCTGGGTATGGTGGCATGTGCCTTTAGTTCCAGAACTTAGAGGCAGAGGCAGGAAGCCAGCGTGCTGAAACATGGAGCTAGCCGGTATTCATATGTGTCTGGGTGCTTGTTTGTTATCTCTCTCTCTCTCTTCTCTTCCAGATGGGATCGTTGCTTTTGTTTATCTCTGTCTCAGGCCCCTGCTATTGGTTATTGCACAAACCTGCAGAAACCACGCCGTGGTCTTCTCAGCTCATCTCCCAGAGAGCTTCTCTAGGCTCCTCACTCTGCCACACCCACGCTGGCTTCCACCTGGTCTCTGGACTCTGGCAACTCCTCCAACTCATCGTCTGCCTCCCATTTCCAGTTCTTGATCAGAACCCAGTGCTTTGCAAGTTCCCCACTCAGTAACCTTACGCATCCTGTTCATTTCGGGTCCCCAGCTTCCAGAAACCTTACTGCCCTAACACATGCTCATTGTCTCTACTCCCCTGAGACAGCTGGAGGCAGAAAGGGGCTGAGGGACCCTGGTTTGACAAAGGGAAGGTGAACTGGGGGGCTTTCTGTAAGCTTCCCTCTAATGGAAGAAAGCACTGTCTTATTTCCGTCACTCCCCAGTATGGCTTGACTTAAGGAGTGCGAGGCAGCTAGTTTGAGATGCAACCGCAGGAGACACCCGTAGGAGAGGAGAAGTGGGGAAGGGAGGGCAGCAGTGGACAGAGGTTTAGCTGCTGATGTGGGTGACAGGAGACTCATCAGACAGGCATCCCTGGAAAAGGTGCAAATCACCTACCTTAGAGTCACCCCTGAGAAAGTCATGGCGTCAGTACTAGGTTTCACTAGAGGAACAGAACTGACCCAACGGGTGGACATTGCAAAGGGACCCGTTCAATCGGCGTATGTGACAGCAGATGGGTAGTTACAATGGCTGACCACACTGGGGAAGCTGAGAACCCAGTAGCTGGCCAGTTCATGAGGCCAGATATCTCAGTAGTCCCAATCTGATGCTGGCCACTTAGAAGGTTTCTGAAGAGTCACTGCTCTTCGTTCATGTTGGAAGCCTGAAGAAGCTGAATCTAATGCTAGCCAAGGCTGGCAGCAGTAGCTGTAGGTGGAGTTTTCCTGTGCTGGCAGCCGCTCCCAAATAATCACTCAGAAACTTAATATTAATTGTAAATGCCCAGCTGATAGCTCAGGCTTGTTACTAGCTAACTCTTACATTTAAATTAACCCATATTTCTTATGTATACTTTGCCATGTGACTTGGTACCTTCTCTCAGCACAGTGTGCCCATTTTGCTTCTCCTTCTGGCTGCTGGCAACTCCTCTGACGCTGCCCTTCTTCGTCATAGCATCCTTAGTTTGGTTTTCCCTCCTATACTTCCTGCCTGGCTATTGTTAGATTTTCTTTTACTCTAGTCTCATGTTGGGCACCAAAATGTTGTTGATTGGTTTTGCTCTTTTGGGGGGCCTGCCATCTAGCTTCCAAATCAATCACACACACACACACACACACACACACACACACACACACACACACACACACACTTATTCTTAATTGTAAATGGCCAGCTTTAGCTTGGCTTATGTCTAGCCAGCTTTTCTTAACTTAAATTATCCCATCTTTTGCCTCTGGGTTTTCACCTTTCTCTATTTCTGTATATCTTATCTTTCCTTCTTACTCCATGGCTTGCTGTGTAGCTGGGTGGCTGGCCCTCGGTGTCTTCCTCCTTCTTTTCTCTTGCTCCTTCTCCCTTTCTCCCAGATTTCTTCTTCTGTTTCTTCTCTTTGCCTGTCAGCCCCGCCTATCTTTTTTCTTGCCTTGCCATTGGATGTTCAGCTCTTTGCTCGACCATCAGGTGTTTTAGACAGGCACAGTAACACAGCTTCACAGAGTTAAACAAATGCAACATGAACAAAAGTAACACACCTTGAAATAATATTCCCAACACCTACACTACCAGCCAGTCAGCTTTTTCTTAAACCAATCTGAGTAACAAATCTTTACAGTACAAAAGGGTTATTCTATAGCAAGCAGCAGCAGCAGCAGCAACAGCATCAGGATAAATGCATTCACCAGCAAGAAGCTCAGGCTGGCAAGTGGTACTGTGTATTTCTCTGTTAGGACCTTTTTATATCTGGGATGCTGTGAGAAGGTGCTGCTACTCTGGGGAGAGTCTTTTCCTCAGTTGTCATTCCTAGAAGTGCCCTCACAAACCACCCAAAGGCATGTCTCTTGATGATCCCATAGCCAATCAGGTGGACAGTCAAGACTATCCATTACACTAACATCTCTGCAGTTGTCAGCTGGGGATTCCTCTTGGGAGAAACAAATGTTTTAGCATTCCTAATCTGAAGCTCACAGACTGTCATCCATGGTTTTAGGAGCAAACCCCAGGGAAAGGCAGCTAGCACTTGGCAGGAACTTCGTGAAATAGAATGGACGTAGAGGAGTGAGCTCCAATAGCCTCTCCTGCAACATCCTCCACTGCTGATCTTGCACGTACTTTGATATCTGGAGATGAAGCATCTATTTTGTGACTGTGGGTGATAAGCAAGAAGATGACAAGTCAGCACACTCATGGGGAGGGGTGGGGGAATCTACGGTTCTTGGTATGCAGGCTGCTACATTCAAACTCAGCTAGCACTAATACTGCATGCATGGAATAACTGTGGCTGTAACTCTTCAAGCCAGTATTACTTCTGTGTCCTTTATTTGTGGTTAAGTAAATTCCATTTGAAACAGGATGAGCTACAGGATGAACGGTTGAGAAAGTCAGCCCAAGCAGCTTACCCAGACATTGGCACGGAGTCTCAATGTTGGCTCCAAGGAAAGTCTAAATGAGAGTGTTAGTGAATGCTTGTTAATAGACAGGTGAATGGGTAGCAGGATAGATAGCATGGAAGGGGGAGCACCAATCTCTCTATGTTACATGACTCCATTCGTATCCCTTTGGTGAATGGCTGCATACTTTGGGTCTTCTTTGCCATCTGATTCCACATTAAGACATCATCTGACACTAATTGTTGGCTTCTCAGATCCTCTGCTATTCTGCAGTGGCTCAAAGGTCACTAATAAAGTCTTGGCCAATTTATTAATAGTCATAGCTATTTTTACTTCTGCTTGATGCAGCAAAGCTCTGTGTAGTATTGGGAGGATAGGGACACTGTTTTCCTTTGGTATCCGTGATAGGAGCTGGTGTGAGGGGGGAGGTTATATAGAACATCTTGCCATCATCGGGATAAGTAGGTTTGGGGCTAGATACAAGGGCAAATTGTCTCCTTGTCGAAATCCCTTTGTTGTAAGTGTTCGAACGCCAATTCAAGCACACAGGGAATGTGTTGGCTTCAGTGACCAGACTGCAGAGAGATTCCATTGGCGTAGAGGCGGCTCTAGCAGCCCTGATGAGGCAGGTACCCATGCTCTGTGCTCTTCCCTTTTGCTCTGTTTCTTCCCACCTCCCTTTCTCATTCTCTGTTTTCTTTTTCTCATGCGCGCATGCACACACACACACACACACACACACACACACACACACACACACCTCATCTCACCTTATTTCTATTTACATTTATTCTGCTCTATTCCCATGCCATGCAAAATGGCGGCCACACTCCTGGTTGTTTTCAAGTTTTCTTTGTAGCCTTTCCCAGACCTTCCATCAGCCTCAAAGGAGACCCTGACTGGGCTTCCCCGAGTCAATCCCAGTGCCCAAGAGGATAAAAGATTCTGATTGGTTGCCCTGGGCCAATGGCTGCAGCAGAGGGATGAGCATGAGAAAGATAGCGCTTAGGGAGGTGCCATGAATGAAGGAGTGTCCAGAGCAGCCAGGAGAAGGAAGAGAGGGATGTACGCTGGACAGACACATGGTGTGGCTGCCGCCACCACTACCATTGGAATCTCACACTCACAGGTACACATTGCACAGAAGTCCCTCTACCAAAGCAACCAGCAAGTTTAACCCTCTGACCCCTCTGTGACGTTGAGGCAAGGGACAAACATGCTCACTTCCTTCCTACATGTAAGTGATCTGGGTTGAGACTATCTCTGAGATGAGGACCGTGTATGCGCTCTTTGAGAGACACACCCAGGGCATGGGGGTGAATAAAGGAAACAGGGAGTGAAGGAACAGATAAAAGGGGGCGTGTTAATGAAACCAGGAAACAGGACTCAGATGCCCTTCCCCTAGACCTGAGAAGTGATACCAAGTTTTACATTCTAAACCGGGTGTGGGAGTGCACACCTGTAATTTCAAAACTCAGGGGCTGAGGCAGAAGCATCAGGAGTTCATGGCCAACTTGGGTGGCTTGGGGGCTATTCCAGGAGCCATTTGTAGCCCATCTGGCTTGTGGCGCATGTAGAGGGGGGCACAGCAAGACTATTCTCAGACCGAGAGATGCAGTTCAGGGAGGCAGCTGTGGGTGAAGCCTGGACTGGCCTCTGAAGTTATAAAGGGCTCCAGAGCCGGTTTGGGGCTCATGGCCTTTTGCAGCTACTGTTAATTGCGACCTCTGCATTTGGCCCAACACTTAATCAGTGAGGCACACTGCAGCCCCAAAGGCTTTAGGGCTCTCACTACAAGCCCTGGATTGATTGATACATTAACAAAAAAGATTTTGTTTCCAGAACTGTGGGTTCTGAATGTTTCATCTGAAACTCCCACCTGAATCCTGCTGAGAATTTCTTGCTACAGTTGCTTATTTACTGGCCCTAATAAAAGAGCCTGGCAGTTATCTGGGATAGTTAAAACTTTTAGGCTCTTCAGAAATAGAGACAGGGGAAAAGTAAGCCAGAGCCTGATGCACTGGAATGTTCTATGTGCCTGAGATCAGCTTTCACCTGTGGAACTCATGCTCAAGAAGCAGTTCCTGGTAAAAGGGGAGCCTGGCTGTGATGGGGCCACTTCCCAGCACCCAGCAAATAGCAAACAGCCTCCCCATAAACCAGCTTCTTCATTTTTCAGATGTCAAAGGTAGATATTTTTTCACAGGCATGAATGCTTCTAAACATCAGCTTTTGCAAATCAAGACCTGGCGAGGGCTCTGACGTCTTTGCTTTCAAGGGGGCAGAGAAGAAACCTTGGTACCACCTGGCCAGGACAAGTGGTTGAGCTTTGATGTGTACTGGTGTGGCAAAAACACAAATGTAGCTTTCCACCTGCTGCGGAGGTGTCCCTGACATGGCTGTGTGACAAGTCACCCTCTCTGGGCTCCAGCTGTCTGCTCAGAATGTGAGGGTTAGTCCAGTGGTTGACTCGAGGTCCTGATGCTGCCCTGTCCTTTCTATGGTTAACTACACAGAGTGTTCTTCAGTGATGGCACCTTCCCTGGAATCCATCTTAACTTAGCCATCCAAGAAATCACTTGGGGAGCAAACTGAGTTGGCAAGAGAATTGAAATCCATGTATCATTCTTTGACCCTAAATCATCTTCTGTGAACATGTAAACCACGAGGCTACAAACTATGCCCACAAGTCAAATCTGGGCCTCTGCCTGTCCATGTCTAATAAAGTTTTATCAGAACGGTCAGATCACATGCCCATGCTGCATTTAATGCTAGTTTTGAACTGTGGCAGCAGAGGTGGATAGTGAGTGGTTAGTGGTGGATACCCTTCCCTTTGGCCTGGAGGGGCTGGATACTCACTGCCAGATCCTTTATAAGGAAAGTTTGCCACCCTGGATATAAATCTGTCTCCTTGGCTCCAGCCTTTCCTTCAGGCCACAATGAGACTCTTCTTTGTGCCTGAGATCCTTGGAGCTGAGCAATGCCCCAGGGCCTTATGGGCAGTTGGCATTCTTGAGTTGAGAGGAGGGAAAGAGAAATGCCAGGAGAGAAAATACGAGGAAAGAAAATGTTGTTGGAAAAGGGTGGGAAGAGGACGGTGGGGGGTGGGGCTTCCTCTGTGTTGCATCTGCAGGGGCATGCCAGTGTTTAGAGATCTGTTCAGCCTGGCCTGATGCCCAGGCTGGGACTCAGCCACCTTCCTCAGCTCTGTGCTCCAAGAACCTGGCCCAACAGGCACCCATTGGCTACCACAGAACTTCGATGTGGAAAGTACAGGCTCAAGCCCTTGTATTTTTTCCTGATGAAAATAACAGCCCTTTCCTGGTCTCTAGACAATCACAGACCCCAATATCAGCAGGCGGTATCTTTTCTGGCTGATGCTCCTGCAGCTATTTGCTGGGGGGGGCTATATCTGGATTATTGTCTGTGGGGTCCAGCTCACTGTCTGAGTGAATACCAACCATCCACACCCTCTAATCCCTCTTTCCCAGGGCCATCATCATCCTTTTCTAAGATCCGTGTGCTCTGCTGCTAAAGGTTCATACCCAGGACTTGCTGGGTCCCTGGGGCACCTGGGTAGTCCATATTCAATGACTCATGTGCAGGAGGGCAAAAGACCAATTGCCATCGTCTCAGGATGCCATCCTGCCTTGAGCTCCCTGAAGGTGCTTAGGCAGGGACTTTATCAAGTTTAGATACATATAGTGCAGAGCATCACTGAGCCTTGTCCGACTCAGATGATACGAATTCCTTTTTTGGCTTGAGGTGATGTGGTGGTTTGAAAGAGAGCGGCTCATATATTTGGATGTTTGATTCCCAGTTGGTGGACCGTTTAGGAAGAATCAGGGGTGTGGCCATGTTGAAGGCCATGTCACTAGGGGTGGACATTGACGTTTCAAAAGCCAACACAGGGCCCAGTTTTGCTCTTTCTGCCTGCTGCCTGCAGATCAAGAAGTAAGCTCTTAGCTGCTGCTCCAGTGCCAGGCCTGCCTGCCTGCCACACTCCCCAGCACGATGGCTGTGGAGTAGTCCTCTGAAACTGTAGGCTTTTTTTATAAGTTGTCTTGGTCATGGGGTGTCTTCTCAGAAATACAATAAGACTTTTGTTTCTTTGTTTTGTTTTTAGACAGATTCATTCTGTAGTTCAGGCTAGTTTCAAACAGACCATCCGTCTGTCTCAGTCTTTTGAGTGCTGACAGCACAGCCCTGTAGCACCATTCCTGACCGGTCAGTTTTAGATGAAGACATTGTTATGGTTTGAATGCCCTGTTCTAAATTCAAGTTGAAATTAAGTTGCCCTGTAACAATACTGACAGGTGGGACCCTAAGAAGTGATAAATTATTCATTACTATGGAAGTAAGGTCCTGATTTAAAAATAATACTAAAGTTGAGCCTGATTAAAAAAATAATCCAGTTTCCTTCTGCCCTATTCCAATCCGATGTAGAGACCCTCATCAGATGGCAGAGCCCAGGACTTCCCAGCCTCCAGAAGCATGAGCCAAGTGAGCTGTTGTTTATAAATTCCAAAGCTGGTGGTGTTCTGCCCCAGCAGCAGAGCCTGGACTCAGAACCTGTTGCTGAGAGAGGATGAGAAGACAGTTAGGTCAAAGGTGCCAGCTCCCAGGCAGGTCCTTGTCCCCCACACAAGCCAAGCCAGGCACCCTGCCACTGAGGAGCCCTTCCTGAACTGTGGCAGAGTGAAGGCCAGGTAGGAGAGCTCTGAGGACCTAGCTCATGAGTCATTCCCAGGTGTCCCAGAGGTGAGAGGGGTGGGGTGGAGGTTCCTGAAGGAGGTTCCTGAAGCAGTCCAGTGGTGTGTTCCATTCCTATTGATCACCTGACTAAAGATCCGGGAGGTGTGGCCTCCGTGCAGGTCAGAAGTCTGGGGCAGGGTTCTTTGGACAGGAGTCAGGTGGATGCAGGCTGCAGTCTGAAGGGTTGAGGGAGGATTTACCTTCTAGTCTCCCAGGCTCCCGGAGGCCAGTTGAACTCCTCCTCAGGGGCCCAGCCACGGCCCAGTCATTGCATCCCTTAGCCTCTGCCTCTTGCTACGGTCTCTGTTTCTGCTCCTCCCCTCCCTGACACACAGCCTTCAGATGACCTTGGGCAAGCCTCCATAATCCAGGATCATCGCCCCATCTGGGAGCCTCCATTTATGCACATCTGCCAGGTCCGTTCCCCACATAAGCTGACTTAGTCACAGGTCCCAGAGATCAGGACACAGACATGTGTGGGAGGGAGGTGTGACTCTGCCCACACATTCAGCAGAGCTGTGGATCAGGCTTTGGCCTATTTGGGTCCATGCAGATGGCTGAGACTCTGTGGGTACAGCCATATTCCTAGACTGACAGCTGAAACTGTCCCCTCTCTGCCCCCTCTTCTCTGCCCAGCTACCCTCCTGCTCTGATCCATTGCTCCTGGCACACTGCCTCGCTAAATCATTTGCACCAAATAGTAGGGAACATCCCCCAGAAGAATGTGTTCTCCCCAGCCTCCCAGTGCCTCAGCGCTCTTGTCTATTCCTTACCTGGAATAACAGACTGGGACTGTGGCGTCTTCAGGGGAGGCTGGCTAGTACCTGTGACGGTTTATTTAAGGCTGACTGTAGAGCAGGGGAGGTTGGGTAGGTCCCTGAGTAGAATAATTCTAGGAGTTCTGAGACCAACTCGGCCAGAGAGCCCAGAGTGTCCTAGCTACAAGGCTGCCTTAGCATCTGCCTCACGATTAGCTGCTGGCCAAACACAGAGAATAGGAGCATCGTCTGCCTGCTTTTGTGGCACCAGTCACATGTCCTGAACGTGGAGGCCTCCTGTACACTGCAGAAGGGTATTATGATTGGGTGCAGAATTTGAACTCTTTTGCTGATGGGCTTGGAAATTCCTGGGAGATTTCAGCAAGGGAGTGACATGATCCCATGTTCTTTGGAACAGTCTTTCTGTCTGCTCTGGGAAGCACAGTGGAGGGGCTGAAGAGGCCAGAAGCCTAAGGGATGGGGGAGGGGTGCAATATTATTCCTAATAGAGAGGGTGATGGCTTGTCTGCCCCCACTCCTGCCCTCCTAAAGAATGTTCCTAGTGAACAGAGCAGGAGACCTGGGCTTGACTTCTTGTCTCATAGCCCCAAAGCCGAATACTTCACCTCTGCTAGTTAGATGCTGTGGAGTTTGCCATTTATGGTCCCATCACAGTCTCTGCCAGCCACTCTCTCTTAGAGGGTACCCTTCCCTGCCTAGGAACAGCCCCCTCTCTGCTCAGTCACTGCTCACCCTTGAGATTCAGAGCTGAGTTCCTGCCCCAGCCTTCTTCCTAGAGGAGCATGTTGACCCTGTTCTGGAGACACTCTGGCACCTCTGGGTGAAAGCACCAGTCCAGAGCCTCCTGTGGCCCCAGTGACTCAGAAGCTTGCCTGCAGAAGCGGATCTGGATGTGGGCCCAGGTTTGATAAGCCCTGTTATATACACATTGGTGTCACCTGGGTAATTCTTTCAAAATCTCATGATACTTGGGGCCCCTGCCTGTACACCTGAGTAATCAAATCAGGGTTTTGGGGTAGGACTATTCTGCCCCCTTTTAGTTTCTCAGGTAGTTCCAGTGTGCAGCCAAGACTGAAGCTGTTCACGCTGGGGACAGGGCACTGTGTGTGACCGGGCACATGACTCATTCTACTGCTCACGGAGTCCTTGCACCATCCACATGATGTTCGTGGGGCCACGAGATGCACAGCCTATGGTGCTTAACGGGGGACAGCAGGCACGCTGTGCTCTCTGGGTTCCCGTGTGTGGAGGGAGGCTGCATGCAGAAAACAAACTCTGGATAAGTTTTAATGACAAGCCATTAGTTGAAATTGCCAGCCAGCCTGACCCTGGGGTTGGCAATATCCCAGATGTGGCTCCCTGAATCACCACCTAGCATCCAGCTGTCTCCCGGCCCTTTGCAGATCCCACGGCCTGAAAATGGGCAGCCTTCAAAGAGTGCTGGGGCAGGGTTGGAAGCTGGCCAGGTCTCTGGGACACATGGCCCTTCCCACTATGGGGGGTGGGGAGCATGGTGGTGGGCACTAGGCCCCTCCTGCCTGCAGGCCAATAAGAGGGTGCTGTGGGACTTTCCCAACTTCTAGAGAGGAAGTCAGTCTCTGAACCAAGCCCGGCTGCCGGGGAAGTTCATGCTTATCTAGGAAAAAACGTGAGCCCATGAAAGCCCAGAGCAAAAACTAAGCCTACTCCTTGTACTTGCTGCCTCCCAGTCCCTTTCTGGGAACTTCCTCTCTGCTGGGAGAATCCTGGTTACCAGAGCCATGATTTCATGGGGGGGGGGGGGGGGGGGGGGGGGGGAAGCTTAGCCAAATCTATCTAAAGAAGAAACTTAAAGAGCTTGGATAAAGGAATCAAACGGACATTTCTCCACGGAAGAAATAGAAATGGCCACCAAGTACGTGATGAGACATTCAGCATCAGGAACCACAAAAGAAATGCAAAGGACAATGAGGAAGTGCCTGACACCAACCGGAGCAGCTGGCATTTAAAAAAGAAGAAAGCTGGTGTTCGAAAGACGGGATGTAGCTTGGTGGGGGAGTGCTTGCCTAGCATGCGTGAGGCCCCAGGTTCAATCCCCAGCACAAAAGGAAGAAGAAAGCTAATGAAGATGGCCGATGACCCAGCGAAGCACTCCTAGGTTGCACTCAAGTCGTCTGGACATGGTCATTGGATGTGCAGACCTGCTCAGGGCAGCTCTATTCACAGTGGCTAAAGGGAGAAACACACATGTCTTTGGAAGGGCTCTAACAGGCACGAGCATGGCAAACGCTGCAGACATGTTTTGTCCTTTCATCCCTTTCTTCTCCCTTGCTAAAAACCCTTGCATTCCTAAAGCTAGCCCCCAAGGTCTGTTCCCTTATTTGGACACCAACTCGCTCCTGAGACAAAACACCAAGGTCCAAAAATCCAAATTCATTATTTGGCTTCACTGGCTAACGTCTGTTCAATGCGGCTTTACCAACTCACCCTAGCACAGAATCCCTCCCTTTCCCCTTAAGAACCCACACTGCAGAAACACCTCTTGCATCTCTTACTTTCTTGCTGCGCTTGCTTGCCATGGTTGCCTTTGCAGCCTTCCCCCCCCCCCCCCCCCCACTTGCCCCTCCTGGGTGATAAATGTCCTCTGTGCTGAGAATTTGGTGTCTGGGTGTGTCCAGTATCAGTTCTGGGGGGTGGACCTCTCTTTCATCTTCCAATGGATAAATGTAAATTGTGGCACACCCATAGGTGGAATAGTATTCACCTGTGCAAATGAGTGAGATGGTGATACATGCTGATGGAGACGAACCTTGAAAAATGTCCAGTGGGAGAAAGCAGACACCAAAGGATGAATGTCACGTGATTTCATTTATTAAAAAGTACTCAGACCAGGCAAATCCATGGAGAAAATCCCGAATGAAGGTTCCAAGGCCTAGATGAGGGAGTAATTGGGTGTCATGGTAGAGGATTCCAACAAGCCTGGACTCGAATAGAAGACACGTGGGATTGCATGTGCCCGAGGTTTGTGAGTTTCGAAGATTAAGAAGGTCGTTCTGGAGCGGGTGGCTTTCAGAACCTTAGAGTTTCAGATGGATGGGACAACCACCTGCCAGGTTGGCATCACCAAGAGGAAAAATGGCAGTGTCAACACCCCAACACCCTGATCTTTCCAGGGAGCAACAACAGCAGAAGTTGACAAGCAACTTTCACGTTGGGCCTTTAGGGCATAAAAGATGCATTCCATAATGTACACCAGTGGGCTTTTATGGGAGAGGGAGAAGAACTAAATATACTTTCTTAAGCTTCTGCTACATACTAGATACCATGTTAGCCACAGTCACTGAAAGTGTTGGCTCCTGTCTTCCAGAAGTTGCTTGGGAGAGAAAGACTAAGGAGAGGGGATTTGGTACAACGAGGGGGTCAAGGTAAGAACCCTGGATATAGAAGGAGATGGGCGAGGAGGCAGGTTACAGCAGGAGGGCAGGCGGTCCAAGGAGCCTCGGGAGGGTGGGGTGGGTGGGCAGGAGAGGCCCCCCAGGCAGCTGTCACTGTAGCTGTATCTAGTGGATACTTCGGTGTCTCCCATGTCTTCTCCTGACCCAGTGACTGCAGCCACCGTACAGATGGTAGCTACACTTGTGAGTGGCTTCCCACATCAAGCAACTCTACGCTGCCGTGATTTGTGCTACAGGAGTTAATGCTCCTGGGAGATGGCCCTCTGTGAACGGGAGGTGACATCATGGGTGAGAAAAGCAACTTAAGGAAGGAAGGACTTCTAGTGTCGTTTCTGTCGCTGTGATAAAATATCCCGATGAAAGGCAACATGTGGGGGAAAGGGTGTGTTCACCTGATCATTCCAGACTGCAGTCTGTCCCTGAGCACATGTCAAGGCAGGAACTCCAGCAGCTCTTCATGCCGAGTGCAGAGCAGACAGAAACTAAAGGCATGATTGCTTGTTTTCTCTTTTCTCACACTTTCCAGGACCCCTTTGCTAGGGAATGCTGCCCTACATCAATTAACCAAGACAGTCTCCCCCACACAAGCCCACAGGTCAGCTTGATCTAAATTATTCCTCAACTGAAGCTCTCAGGTGATATTTGAGGATGTGTCAAGTTGACAGTTAAAACTTACCCTCACAGAAAGGTTTTTATTTGTTTGTTTGTTTTGTCTTTGCTTTTTCGAGACAGGGTTTCTCTGTGTAGCTTTAGCTGTTGTGGAACTAGCTTTGTAGAGCAGGCTGGTCTTGAACTCACAGAGATCCGCCTGCCTCTGCCTCTTGAGTGCTGGGATTAAAGGTGTGGGCCACCACTGCTGGGCAAAAGGTTTGTTTTCACTCAGTTTGAGAATACAATCCTTCGTGTCAGGAAAACTATGGGGGCAAGAATATGAGGCAGCTGGTTACATGCACACCCAGTCAGGAAGCAAAGAAATTAATGTTGGTGCCTAACTCACTTTCTCTTCCTTACTCAGATTTGGACCCCAGCTTTTTCTACAGTTCCTCAGAAGGCCCGCCAAAGTGCCAAGGCCCAGTACCCCTAGCAGTACAGAGCCCAACCACACACTTTTCCTGGATTCCACTTTCCCTGTCTCTCACCTCTGTTTGGATCTACTTCCATGTAAGATGCCTGTGTGCAAGCTCTTACCTTAGGTGAACCCAGGCTAAGACTGTGGAAGTGGGGAGTTTGAAGCCAAAGGAAGTGGAGGTAGCCCCAACCAGGATAAGCAGATGGTGTGGTAGCCTTGAAAAGCAGTCCCTGGATTTATCAGTGCTGAGCCTGCTGATGTCATGGCATATTTGCTGGAATGGAAGGGTGATGATGGCTGAGGGCTAAGGCTCTGGGCAGATTGAGGCAGCAGATACTATGAGCGAGTGCTGCTTTGGGGAAATCAGGAAAAGCCAGGAGAGGGTCCCCTCAACTTTCAGACTCTCCCCTTCTCGATACTTTGATCCTGGTTGTATTCTGTCTCCTATCCTCCACACAGATCTCCAGGATCCTTTGGGAAGTGGTGTTGTTTTCTAAATTTTCTCCTGGAATTTTTCCCAATGGATGTTCTAACACACAAGGGAAGCTGGATCTGTCCTGTGCAGTGTGACAGCCCCTGTACCCATGCTGTGCTTGTATGTGCTGTTGGCTGTTTGTAAGTTGGCCTTCCACATCCACCCAGCCATCCTTAGCAGCGAGGTAAGCAGCAGCCAGTGGCAGAAAAGGAGGCATAGACAGAGCTCAGGCCTGTGTCCCCCGTCAGTCAGGAAGTCCACGGTGGCCCAAGTCTTCCAGAAGAGAAGGAGCAAAGGAATTCCTCTCTCCTGTCTCTCTGGACCCATGGCTACTGGAAACACACATGGGCAGTAAGGAGCCAGGTGCTGTCATACAAAGTAGGAAATGTCCTCTGCTTGGGCTGGGCTCCACTGCCTCAGGGCCTCAAAAAGCAGCTGAGCATTGGCCACCCCATGCCTATCCTAGTTCCAAGGCAGGAGGCCATGGGTGAGAAGGGGTAAGAGGCAAGGGAGGAGAGAGTGATGAGGAGGCTTTCCCTCTGCAGGGACTGAGGATACTAGCCCTGTCTACAGGATAACAGGGACCGGAGGAAAAGGGGTGTGTGTGTGTGTGTGTGTGTGTGTGTGTGTGTGTGTGATACAAAGGTATAAAAGGCCCTTCAGAATCAATAACACACATCATCTTGGTGAAGCTGGGACAATAAAACTGTAAATTTTTTATTAAAATTTAAAGTATGAATAAACAGGAAACAGATCCATACATACTGATTGTAAATTTAAAAGGACAGCCAATGCTTTTGTTGTTGCTACTTTTTAAAAGTGAAATAATGTCTCACTTGGTAGCCTAGGCAGGCCTAGAACTCATTATGTAGCCCAGGCTGGCCTCCAACTCATGACAGTTTTCCTACCTCTACCTCCCAAGGTGGGAGCCACCATGCCTAGCCATAGGTGCCTTCAATATTGTTACAATCATTATTTATTTATGGAGGTGTGAGCACATGCCATTGCACGAATGTGGGGGTCAGAGGACAACATCTGGGAGTCTGTTCTCTCCTTCCACGATGTGAGCCCTGGGGATCAAACTCAGGTCATCAGTGTTAGTGGCAAGTACCTTTACCCATAGTGTCACCTCACTGGTCCCTGATAAGTGCTTCAAAACTTTTTTCTTTCAAAATTATTTTAATTTTGTGTGTGTCTGAGCACATGGGTGTAGGTTACAGATGATTGTTCTCTGCCTGATGTGCGTGCTGGGAACTCAAGCCAGGTCCTCTTCGAGAGCAGCAGGTGCTCTTAACCACTGAGCCATCTCTCCAACCCCTGATAGGCGCTTTTAAGGACAATTCTAAGATGCTCAGTTCTAGGCCTCTAAGGGTTTGTACAGACTTTTCCCCGACACAGGAAACTTCAACAGAAGAATGTGTAAAGCAGTTCAGGCCAGTGACGTGTTGGTAAGCTCTCAAAGAAAAAGAAGTCGTCTGTAGTGTTTTCCCCCACTTAGCCAACATCCATCACCCCACGGGACACTGTTGAATCCAGGGTATTAGGAAGAGATGCTCACAACCTGCCCTCCCAGGCCAGCGTGAACCACAAGGATCCCTCTAATGCCAGCCCAATTCCTTCCTATACCAAGAAGGACAGAGGCCCACCTGTCCTAGAAAAGACCACCCAAGGTGACAGAGCTGAGCCCCTGACAAAACTCTGTTCTTTGTCCCATACTGATGCTTATTGTTACTTGCTCAAGGATAAGGGAAGTTCATGTTAACCCAGAACCTTCCTTTTGTATTTTAAAGTTATGTATGTGTGTAAGTGTGTGCATGTATGTGCATACATATGTACCTATGTGTGCATGCATGTGTGTGCATATACTCATAGCCTGTAGCGTTTTCCTTTGGCATTCCTCTGTGAAGAACACACATCTTTTCTGCCCCAAACTGGCACCTTTATCCTTCAGTCTCAGTTCAGAGGGCCTTTGCACACGTTCAGTCCTCCCTCACAGAGCCTTGCTCATTTTCTTCTTGAAACCTCCTCATTATTAGCTGATTGAGGTCTCCTCCATAAAGAGTGATCACTGCTGATACACCAGCTTCCGGAGTGAGCCTGGGAGCTGTGCCTCCACCTGCCCGGTGGTTTTTTGAGCACCTACTTTGTACCCAGTATAACTTTAGCACCTGGCATCCAGAGCAGAGCTGACTCCTGTTGCTCTAGTGTGTGAAGGCTCCCCACTGTCTAAGCGAGGAGCAAGGCAGAACAAAGAGAGGTGGCTGGTCCAGGGCACAGTGAGCAGACACAGACTGCGCCATTGCCTCAGGCTCTATCCCCAGCGTTCTCATTATCTGTTACTGTGTAGCAAATGATTCCTCAAACTAGAGGCTCAAGACACAAGGTTTCATTATCTTATTTTTAATAGTATCTCTTGCGGTTCTGGGAACTACAACCCAGTGGAGTCCCTGCTCCTTCACTGAAGTCTGGTGAGAACTGCACGTGTGGAAACTAGAGGGTAGAAAGGGGTCAAAGTCACGACTGCTGGCCCGTGCACAGAATGACCGGAGTGACGTCCTCTTCTTGCTCTTCATGCCCGGGGCAGTTGTCTTTTGCTCCCTTTTGTCACAGTTCATAGTGACCTCAGAAGGAAAGATGATTACTCAAGCAGGATCTACAAGCGTCTGCGGGGAGGGAGTGGGAGGTCAAATTTATGAAGCATTCCCGGGTAGGCTCAGTGGGCAGCATGGGCAACAGTTCCTTTCGAGGTTGCTGGCAGCCTGCATCTGTTTTCTGTCTCCACACGTTTGTCCTTTCTAGAACGTTATAGGACTGAAACCATTCTGGCTTCTTAATGTTTAGCATGGGGCATTAGACTTCATTTGTACTGTTGCCTGGTACGCTCTTTCTCTTGCACAGAATGGCTGTCCTGTCATTCACCCAAGGCCTGTTTCCCAGCTCTGGAATTTTTTTTTTTTTTTTGAGTGCTAGGCAAGCGCTCTACCACTGAGCTAAATCCCCAACCCTTTTTTTGTTTTGTTTTTGTTTTGTTTTGTTGTTTTTTGTTTTTCGAGACAGGGTCTCTCTGTGTAGCTTTGTGCCTTTCCTGGAACTCACTTGGTAGCCCAGGCTGGCCTCGAACTCACAGAGATCCACCTGGCTCTGCCTCCCGAGTGCTGGGATTACAGGCGTGCGCCACCACCGCCCTGGAATTCTTTAGATGAAATTCAGCTAGAACCTCAGATGAAGCTGATGAGAACTGAGATCTAATCGTCTGCCTGGGAATGGAGAAGGTGGGGTGAAGCTGTGCCATAGCCTTGGAAGCTCCTATGTACAGTCTGGAGGATTCTTTGGAACACACCGTGAAGTCTGGTCTTGATGCTTAGAGACAGGCCTATCTCCTTTTCATTATCCCTCTTGTTATGTCTTGGGTTTCCTACTGTCATACCCAGGCTGTTCCCTCTGCCTGGGACATTGGCTCTGAGACATCCACGAGACTCACCCTCTCCATTCCCACATCTCTGCAGAGGCCTCCATTTTCCTGAGGATCCCACTGCCTCTGTTTAATGCTCTGAACTGTGCCCGGGCTCACTCACTCTCTCTTCCCCTGTCCAGTCTTTCTTCAAAGCCTCTAATTCTGTCTAGCCTGCTAAGCAACAGGAACGGGATCACTCATTAGGCTGCCTCCCTGCTGGAAGGTAAACTCCTGTGGTAGGGACCTTTGCTTTACTTTCTTTTCCTGTTGCTGTGGTGAAAAACCCTGACAAGAAACAACTTTAAGAGAGAAAGGGTTTGTCTGTCTTAGAATGCTGGGTTATCATCCGTCATTGTGTGGAAATCAAGGCAGGAACTTGAAGCGGCTAGTCACACCCACAGAGCAAAGAGAACTGATGCATGTGAGCTACGTCTCAGCTCACTCTCTCGTTTGTCCAGTCCTGGGTGCAAATCCAGAGAAAGGTGTCACACCCTTTTAAGATGGGTCCTCCCACATGAATTCTTGTAATCAAGTCAGTTCCCCTAGATGCGCCCTGCAGGCTAACCTGAGCTAGACAATCCCACACTGAGACTCTTCCCAGGTGATTTGACGATGAGTCAAGCTGACAATTAAAACTAACCATCTCGTTCCTCTATCTTAAATGCCTAGAGAGTGCCTGGGAAATTGTAGATCAATAAACCTGAGTGAGCTAATGACAATGGGACCTGAAGGTGAGGCCTGACCCTGTGCTGACTGCCCACCTTTGCTACTTTTACATTAACCGCCTAGACTCTCTGACCCTGGTCACACCCACCCCTGAAAATAGTAACAACAAACTACTCCACAAAGCCCTGGTAGCTACACGAAAATAAGTATTATTGCAGGCTATAAAAATAAGGCTATATTGTATTCATGTCCTAGGATGCTATAACCATTACCACAACCTAGGGAGCTTTGGAAAGCAGAAATGGACCACACAGTTCCCGAGGCACAGTTTCAAATCATGGTGTCAGCAGAGCCTACTGGCCCTTGCAGTGAGGATCTTTCCTCACCTCTTCCAGCGTCTATTACACGCTGGCAACCATCGGCTCTCTTGGTTCCTTAGTCAGCTTTCCATTGATGAGTCTAACCTCAATTTCTTCTTCTTCTTCTTCTTCTTCTTCTTCTTCTTCTTCTTCTTCTTCTTCTTCTTCTTCTTCTTCTTCTTTTTGGTTGCTTCATACTTTCCTTTGACCCTGAAATCCTGGCTGTTTCTCTGTCTGGTAGGCACAACACACTTTTTCTCTCTCTGGACTCTGTACTTAGTGATATTACCCTGTGAATTCTACAGAGAACATTTAAGTAAGATTGGTCCAAATTCAGTTTTCTGACAATCTCTTGGAAGACAGAGCCCAGGAAGTGGTCCTTTTGGCAAGGACCCAGGGGCAAGTGTAGCTGGAGAGTTTCTTTCCAGCTCCCGCCAAGTCCCGGCAGTCCCACAACCCACTTATAAAATAAACACACAGATTCTTATGTTATTTAAACTGTTTGGCCTAATGGCTCAGGCTTCTAGCCATCTAGTTCTTACCTCTTAAATTAACCCATTTCTATAAATCTATACCCTGCCACATGGCTTTTACATGTTGGTACTCATGGTGGAGGCTGGCAGCATCTCCCTGCCTCAGCCTTCCTGTTCCCAGAATTTTCTTCTCTGCTTGTCCCGCCTATACTTCCTGCATGGCTACTGGCCAATCAGCATTTTATTTATACAGAGTGATATCCACAGCAGGCAAGTCATTTAACTGGGAGATGACCCTGGAAGATATAGTTAGGGAGTGGGAGAGGGAGACAGACAGAGGGGTCTTGGGAAGCAGCCCATTACTACAGCCATAGCTCCATCTCAGGGTAATCCGGGGAAGAAGTGTGGTTCTGCCCTCAGGATAAATCTGGAGGGAGAGAGGAAGATGGGCATCCTCCTGGGTGTCCTTCCTGGTGCCCTGTCTATGGGCTTCAGGGAAAATTTTACAGATATAGAAGCAGAGTAGTGGGTGGATTTTGTGAAATGCAAGAACACGGGAAGACATCAATGTTTTGGAACAAAGGGGTGCGCCATTCCATTAACGAATGCTTTGGGGTATCACCCGATCACCTGCTGGGACTGAAGCCGTGTTGCTGGGCAAGACAGACCTAGCCCTTGCCCCCTGGGGTGTAGTCTGGTAGGAGAGAAGGGTACTTAAATGAGCTGTTGCTTGGCAGTACGGGTGAACACTCCCAGGGCGTTTGGAGGAGGAGAGGAAGCTGGAAGTACAAGGCAGTTGCAAAGGTTAATCCCTGTGTAGAAAAACACGGCTTTGTAGGGGGCATGTGGAAAGGAGTGCTCATGCCTCCAGGGGCCCTGAATGGGAGTAGGCTGGGGAAACAGGAAGGGGGAAGCTGTAAATGTCATGTTGAGGACAAAGAAGAGATTCTCAAGTGTCCAGCATGGGCATTGGCTGAAGCAGATATGTGGTTGGAAAAGCTTTCTCTAGTGGCTGTGTTAACCATGAGCTGGAAGAAGTGTGTATAAGAACGGCAGTCAGGGTCTCACTGCTCTTATGATCCCACTGTCAATTTGGTGACTTATTTGTGTGTGAGTGTGTGCGTGTGTATGTATTTGTGCATGTGCATGTTCCTGTGCATGTATTTATAGGGGTATATATAGAGGCTAAAGGTCATCATTGGGCATCTTCCTTTTTAGCTGTCTGCCTTATTTTTTTGAGACAAGGTCTCTCACTGAATCTGGAGCTCACCGATAACAGCTAGATTGGCTGGTGAGTGGACTCTAGGCATCCATCTATCTCTGCCCTGCTAGTGCTGGGATTACAGACCCAGAGCACCACACCCAGCTTTTACTTGAGTGCTGGAGACGGGATTCATGGTGAGCACTTAATAGACCAAGGCTTCTCCCCAACCCCTCTGTCCTCTCTTGTGCTTTGCACCACTGTATGAGTGTGTTATTTATATATGCTCCATGGATGGGTACTTGGGCTGCATCCAGTTTGGGATCTTATGAACAATGTTGCTATGAATATTCTCACAGGTGTCTTAGGAGGCTCATATACAACCCCAGCACTCCTTTCTGCTAGGCACATGGTGACCACAAACGGTTTTCAGGAGTCAGTTTTCCGAGGTCTTCCAGTTTCTCCCCACTCAGGCAAAAGGAAACAGTGTGGTGTCTTCCTTACACTAAATACATGCTCTGGGAAGCTTAGAGTTAATTGTCCATTGGACAGAAGCACCTCGGAAATGGACCTCTGGGCATGCTTGTGGGCGATTGTCTTGGTTATGTGGAGGTGGGGATGGCCTCCCTCTGTGGGTGTGACATTCTCTACAGTGTGTAAGCAGAGGAAGGGAGCTGAGCAGCTGCCCTTTAGCTTGCTCTTTGTTCCTGACTGTGGATGTGATGTTACCAGCTCCTTCAAGTTCCTCCTTCCTTGACAGACAGTATCTTGGAACTATGAGCCAGAATAAACCCTGTTGTGGAATATTAGTTTAAGATGTGTTACATTTGTTTATGCTGTGGAATATTTGTTTAATGATGCAAAGATGTGTTGCATTGTTTTATGTTGCATTTGTTTAACTCTGTGAAGCTGTGTTACTGCGCCTCCCTAAAACACCTGATTGGTCTAATAAAGAGCTGGACGGCCAACAGTGAGGCAGGAGAGAGAAGTAGAGGGGGCTGGTGGGCAGAGAGAATGAACAGGAGAATAAGAGAAGAAAGGGAAGCAAAAAAGGAGAAAGAGAGATGATGCCAAGGGCCAGTCACATAGCCACACAGCCACACAGCCACACAGCCACACAGCCACACAGCCACACAGCCACACAGCCACACTGCCACACTGCCACACAGCCACACAGCCACACTGCCACACAGCCACACAGCCACACAGCCACCTAGCCACACAGCCACACAGCCACACAGCCACACAGCCAGCCACAGAGTAAGAAGGAAAGAAAGGCTGTAGAACAGAGAAAGATAAAAGGTAGATGAGATAATTAAAGTTAGAAAAGCTGGCCAGAAACAAGCCAAGCTAAGGCCAGGCATTCAAAAGAAAGAATAAATCTCCACGTATTTATTTGGGAGCTGGGTAGTGGCCCCAAAGAGGATGAGAGTTAAAAAACTACAAAGCCTTTTCTCCTTTAAATTGCTTTTGGCAGAATATTTTGCAATGGTAATAGGTAAAGAAACTAAGACATTCCCCACAGCTGTCTATCTCAGGGGAAGGATATGTCCCTTGTCTACATGCCTGCTCACCACTTGCAGAGACTCACATCCATCACCCTCAAGTGGAAACAGCCCTCCTGTTCTTTAGGGTTCTAGCCCCACCCCTGTGTGTGTGTGTGTGTGTGTGTGTGTGTGTGTGTGTGTGTGTGTGTGTGATGTGATGTGAATACATGTACATAATGGTCTTGACGTAGACTTTTACCAGGAAAATAACAGAGAGCAACAGCAACAATGGGATTCATAAGATAAATTCCCCAAGAATGATTCAACAGAAACCTCAAGAGGGTCCACAGACACGTGTGTCCAGCATATTAGTAATAGCTGCCTTTCTCAGGGAACTCTGGGAAACACCCAGTCAAGCAGAGGCAGGTGGGTTTGCTCTCAGAGGCCTTCTAGGACCTCTGGTGAAGCCAAGACAGCCCCTTAAGCCCCCTTCTCTCTGTGGAGCATTTTGCAGGCATGCATGGTAAGTCTCCATACAGAGGTAGTTAGTCTTCACACAGGGGCAGTTAGTTGCTATAAAGGGGTAGTTAGTCTCCATACAGGAGTAGCTAGTCTCCACACAGGGGTAGTTGGTCTCCACACAAAGGTAGTTAGTCTCAATAGAGGCTTAGCTAGTCTCCATACAGGGGTAGTCAGGAGGAAGGACTCTTGGAACATTTATTTTTTGCTTTGCTTCTTCAGGCCTAGTTCCTCCAAATCTGAGATTGAGGTTGGAGCAAGGTCCATGGGGGCTTCTATGTCTTCGGACGGCCTTGGTGAGCAATAGGACCTTGTCACTGGTTTGGGGCTCCACTTGGCTCATGAAATGAAGCTGACTCACCTAAGTTCATAGAAAACCAGTTTCTGGGGAGTTCCCAGGCTCCCAATGCCTTATAAATGCATCAAGTGTGTGTAGTAGGGGGATCTATCCCTGTGAAGTGGGTCTCAAGGGGCTTTGTACCTGTGCAACCCCTGCCTTTATCTCCAGGGGGTTTTGCCTCCTCAGGACTTGCATGCCCACCTTAAAATGGAAGTCTAGTCTCCCCTCTTCCCGTCTACACTTCCTGCTGTGTATCTCCTGTGACTATCGTCTCACGTGCCATGCCACAATGTCAGCTGGTTAACTTATCTTCTTTCCTTCCCAACCCAGGGCAAACCTTGAGAGGCCAGGGATTTTTCTCTGAACCCAGAGCTTCACACACACCAGGCAAGTGCTCCACCATCAAGGACACTTTTTTTTTTTTTAAAGGATCTTGTTGTAGACCCCCAGAGCTGAGAGTGTTGTGAGGCACATTCTAAATACTCACTCCGCAAATGTCATCATTTGTCACTTAAAGGTGGGGCACAGGCCTGGGAGATGGTTAAGAGTGCTCGCTCCATAAATCTTTAACACCCGCATCAAAAACCAGGCATGGCTATGGGTACCTGTGACCTTAGGGTTGGGGTTCTTGAGAGCTTGCTGGCCAGCACTGAAGTGGTGAGTGTCTGCTTCAGTGAGGTTCTCTGTATCAAAGCACTATTACAGCCATCAACAGAGGAAGACATCTGATGTGCATACACCACACGTATGAGGGACCTGTACTCCGAGAAATGCATCTTCAGATATTGTAGCTTATGAGCATCATAAAATGTTCTTTCATGATCCAGATGGTATAGATCAGCCATTTGTGATGCAATTGAGAGATATGTAAAAATGGGAAATGTCTGAGGCTGGCAAGGCAGCACACTCTCAGGGTGAACAGGATTTTTTATACATAGAAATACACTCTAAAATACCAATGAAATACACAATAGTAAATATGTAAATCAGTTCTGTGACAGTGTTCATGGTCAACTTGACCGGATGAAGATCACCTGAGAGATGGGCCTCTGGGTGTACTTGTGGGGGATTGTTGTGATTACACTAATTGATGTTAGATGAGCCGTCTTAATCATAGAAAGGTGGGACTATTCTCTGGGTAGGGAATCCTGGATTGGAAAAAATAGAGAAAAGGAGCTAAGCAATAGTTTGCATTCATCATTTTGTTTCTTTTTACAAATAGTTATTTATTAGATTTTGTGTGTATGTGTGTGTGCCTAAGTCTACTATGTGCACCACATGCATGGAGTACCTGAAGAAGAGACCAGAAGAGGGCATTTGATTCCTTGGACCTGGAGTTACAGACAGTTGTGAGCCACTGTGTACGTGCTGGGAATCAAACTCTGGTCCTCTGCAAAAGGCAGCAAGTGCTCTTAACACTGAGCCACTGTTACAGCCCCCCTCTCTGTTCCCTCTGCATGGACACAATGTGACCAGCTACTTCAAGGTCCTACCACACTGACTTCTCTGCTGTGATGCACTGTACTTTGAACTATGAGCTAAAATAAACCCTTTCTCCCTTAAGTTGCTTTGGTAGGAGAATTTTATCACAGCAACAGGGAAAGAGGCTAAGACAGTCACAGCCACATGGTTCTCTTTTTTCCACCCTAAGACAGGATTGCTCTGTGTAGCCTTTGCTGTCCGGAAAATTAGCTCTGTAGACCAGGCTGTCCTCAAACTCACAGAGATCCCGCTGCCTCTGCCTCCTGATTGTTGGGATTAAAGGTATGTGCCTCCACCACATGGTTCTTGATTGGCCATTATTGGGTGCTATATACCACATATAATTGTGTGTGTGTAGACAATGCAAATAGGTCTGTTTGTACAGGACCACTACAAACAGACACTGCATTGTGCTGGGGCATCTCATGTTCCAGTTAGGACGTCACTAGGCCACAGTAAACTTTCAGCTCTACTGTAATCTTATGGGGCCAAAGTCACACATGCAGTTAGTTGTGACCAAAGTGTCTCTCTACAGTGTGTGAAAGTGGGGCTCCGATGCTATTCTGACACGTGGTGTTCCATTCTCCTCCAGCCCTTTCCTTTATTCTCTCTTGACCCCTCCTCCTCCTCCTCCTCCTCCTCCTCCTCCTCCTCCTCCTCCTCCTTCTCCCCTCTCCCTTCTCTCTTTGTCTTGCTATGTGGCTTAGTCTAGCTTCCAATGCCTGGGCTCAGTGTCCTGGGTAACTGGTACCTGCCACTCCTCCCAATCTCTTGGAATAACTTTTTGTTTCTTTTGTTGTTTCTGCCCCAAGGAGGTAGGCTTGGCAGTCTGTTTTTGAAAAGGTGCAGGCTACACTCAATTATTTAGGAGCAGTGTGTCTGTGTGTGCTCTGAACCAAGCCCAGGTGGGGAGACACACAGGCTCTAAATCCTCCTGTACAAATGCACACAGTGGTGAGTGCATTCATACCAGAAAATAGGTCTTGCTTTCTTTTTAGTTTTGGCATGTGTATGTGTCTGTGGTGTGCAAATGTGTTCATGTGTGTTTGTCTTAGTTAGGGTTTTTGTCACTATGATAAAGACCATGACGAAAAGCAACTTGGGGAAGAAAGGATTATTTCATCTTACCCTTCCAGTTAACAGTCCATCACTGAGAGGAAGTCAAGTTCTCGGGAACTCAATGCATGAACCTGGAGGCAGGAACTGAAGCAGAAGCCCTGGAGGAAAGTTGTTTACTGCTTGCTCAGTCTGCTTTCTTATATTACCCAGTACTACCTGTCCAGTGGTGGCACCAGCCCCAAAGAATTGGACCCTTCCCTATCAATCATTAATGAAGAAAATGCCCTACAGACTTGCCTATAGGCAATCTGATGGAGGCATTTTCTCAACTCAGGTTCCTCTTTCCAAATGACTCTAGATTGGGTCAAGTTGACAAAAGTTCAACCAGGACAGTATTTGCATGTACTGGGGCATACATATGTACATGAGTGGAGGCCAAAGGCTGATGCCAGTGTCCTCCTCAATCACTCTTCTCCTTAAATTTTGAGGCAGGGTCTCTCCTGAATCCAGAGCTCACTGGTCCCACTAGTCTAGCTAGTCAGCTTCCCTCCAGGACTACCCGAGTGGTGGGATTATGGGTGGGCTGCCACGCCCACCTGGCATTTGCAGGGATGCTGGGGATCTGAATTTGGCTTGCTTTGCCCTCTGAGCTATCTCCCCCACTCCCCTTCTCCCAGGTCCCCTTGCTTTCTTTTTATCAGTGTGTATGCATCCTGTGATACATCCACATCCATGCACCCCAAACACAGTTCCCTTCTCACTGTGGGTCCCTATGCTCCACTTCCCTTCCCTGCAGGCAGACTCTGCTAAAGTTCTTGTTTAGGTTTCAGACATACTTTGTGCATGTGTAACATCCCTATGCTCTGCTTCCCTTCCCTGCAGACAGGCTCTGCTAAGGTTCTTGTTTAGGCTTCAGACATACTTTGTGCATGTCTAACATTTTCCTCATCTCACAAGCGATGATAACACACCACACACTCTCTTCACTGTGTTGTTTTCTTCACTTAATATGTCTCAGAGGCACTTCCATCCCAGAGCATAAAGAACAGCTTTTAAAAGGCCACAGAGTGTTCCATAGGTGGGTCTAATGGACTTCACCCTCCTACACCTGTCTGTGGACATAGATGACGAGTCCAGTGTCTGCCCATCACAAGCAATGATACACATGTACACTTTTTCCCAAGGGGATGGGAGGGAGAGAAAGAAGAGAGAAGCAGGGAGGGAGTGGGGAAGGGAGAGAGGTTGAGTAATCCACAAATATGGGTTTAGGATCTGACAAACATTTATTGGGCACATGTCTTGAGAAACAGGACAGTTGTTAAACTCTGCAGAGTTCTGGCCCCTGAAGCCAGCCTAACAATGACTTTCAAAGGTATGTGGCTTTCCCTGCTCTGTGGGAATTCCTTGTGGCTTCTGTAACAGGGTAGGGAGAAGGGAAAAGCAGAGGCAGGGCTATATGGCTTTCAATGGTGCGCCAGGCGGGGCTTTATGTGAAAGCACTCATCCGCGAACATGGTGGCACCCCTCGAATATAGGCATTCGGGCAGCCTAAGGTTATGAGTTTGCCATGATATATTTAGAAGGAGCCCTTGAGTGGTGCCCGGAGCCAGAGCATAAATAGCTGCTTACACGGTCATTTAAACTGAACACAGAAAGCGGCTGTAATTGCAGAGCTCAGGAAATGCTGTACTTGAGAGCCATTCTGAAATGACATGCTATGTGACCCAATATTTTTCCCAAATGCAGAGGCTTCTTTGATCTCTGAGGCAAACCGCCCTTGCACAATGGTTCACAGCAGCTCTCCAGACAGACATGCCCATTGTGGAGGGGTGGGGGTTGATGGCAGGACAACCTGAGCTTAGCACCCCTAGCTTAGAGTTCTGCCTGGGTTTTCCCAAAGACAGATATGAATGGAGTTCATGTAGAACTCTTGGAAGGTGATTCCTGTAGGTACTGGGGGGTGGAGAGGGGAGACAAGGAAGCCTATGTTGATAGGCAGTGTGGTAAACGGAGAATCCCTCAGAACTCCCCACCAAAAAACATTTGCTACACCAACATCCATCCACCCATCACTGCGTCCTTGGGAGAGAATCATGATAGAGCCTGCAGTCTGCTGCCTTGCCTGGTACTTTAAAGGGACGTTGCTGATTTGGCTCTGTGGGAATCTGGTGGATCTTCCTGTCTTAGTCAGTGTTCTGTTGCTGTGAAGAGACACCACGATCACAAGAACTCTTACAAAGGAAAGCATTGACTTGGGTTTTGCTTACAGTTTCAGAGGTTTAGTCCATTATCATCATGGTGGGAAGCATGGTGGCACACAGGCAGACATGGCGCTGGAGAGGTAGCTGAGAGTCTTACATCTGGATCCTCAGGCAGCAGGAAGAGAGAGCCACTGAGACCGGCTTGGGCTTTTGAAACCTCAAAGCCCACTCCTAGTGACACATTTTCTCCAACAAGGCCACACCCTACCCCAACAAGACCATACCTCCTAATCCTTTTCAAGTAGTAACAGTCCCTGGTGACAAAGCACTCAAATACATGAGCCGATGGGGCCATTCTTATTCACACCACCATACTCCCTGGCTGGTAAACTCTGGCAAATGATCCCTAAATTTCTACTACTACAAGAGCCAAACAGGAGAAGATGAACACCTGTACGTACCTATGGACTTACGGTTTGCCCATCTTGGGAAGAATACAAGGCCCACTGTCCTGCCATCAAGGGCTGCCTCTTATGTATCCAAGTTGGGAGACCCTAGGACCCTAAGTGGAATGAAGAACCAGAGAACTCTGAGTGACTACAGGTTTGTATAAAGTTCCTAAGATATCCTGTAGTTTGAACCCTTCCCCTAATAAAAGGCACACCCTCCGATGACCTCCAACAAAGAGTCTGGGTCCTGTGGGACCACATTCCTTCTCCCTGACACCTGATGCTCCCTGAACCACCAACACCTCCCCTGGTGCTGGAGGGCAGATGAAATTCTGATGACCTGGGGAAGGAGTACAGGGTGGAGTCCCAGGTCCTGCTGGGCTCCTGTTTATATCCATCTGTTATCAAGAGCATTGAGAATGTCAGAGCAGACACCCAGACCTGCTGCACACACGTGTGACAGAGACAGAGGGATGGGGACAGAGGACTGAGGAGACGTAATGGGGAAGGGAAGAGCAAGAGGAGGGTAAGAAACAATGGCTGACAGAAACAAAGTAGACAGAGGCAGGGCAAGGTGGGGAGAGAGGAAAGGGACCTGCAGTGAGCAAGGCTGAAGGAATGGAGCCTTGGAGCACCCACATGAGACCACATAGTTCTGAGGGAAAATCTGTAGCTTCAAATAGGTGACAGTTGTGTTTTTGCTACCAAAGTGTTGTGAGAGGTGACTTCAGTTTGAAATCTCACAGGACTCAATTCAAATGGCTCCAAAGAAATGAGATAGGCTTTAAGGTCCCACCCAGGGACAAACCAGAGAGGTGGTTCTCAACCTTCCTAATGCTGTGACCCTTTAATGCAGGTCCTCATGTTGTGATGACCCCCAACATAAAATTATTTTTGTTGTTACTTCATGACTGTAATTTTGTAATGTCAGTATCCCCCCCCCCATGGTCTTAGGCAACCCCTGTGAAAAACTTGCTTGACCCCCCAAAGGGGTCACACCCCACAGGTTGAGAACCAGAGCTTCTCCACTTACTGTGCAGCCTCTAAGTCCCACCCAGGGGCAGAGGGAAGTCTCTGGATGGCTCTTCCCCAGGACTAAGACAAAGCTGACAGGTTTCCCTGGAGCCCCCAGCCCAGCCTCTGCTATAAGTACCTGTCCTGGACCTGCAGCCCAGTACCCTGCTGCTAGAACTGTGCACATCTTTGGTGGTATTGTGTTCCCCCAAATATTGTGCACCCTAATAAACTTATCTGGGGTCAGAGAACAAAACAGCCACTAGATACAGAGGCTAGAAAATGGTGGCACTCACACCTTTAATCCTAGCATTCTGGAGGCAGAAATCTGTCTGGATCTCTGAGTTCAAGGCCACATTGGAAACAGCCAGGCATGGTGACACACACCTTTAATCCCAGGAAGTGAGGGCAGAAAAGGTATATAAGGTGTGAAAACCAGGAACTAGGGCTGGTTAAGCATTCAGGCTTTTGAGAAGCAGTTCAGCTGAGATCCATTTGGATGAGAACTCAGAGGCTTCCAGTCTGAGGAAACAGGATCAGCTGAGGAAGTGCCAAGGTGAGGAAGCTGTGGCTTGTTCTGCTTCTCTGATCTTCCAGCATTCACTCCAATAACTGGCCTCAGGTTTGATTTTATTAATAAGTACCTTTAGATTCATGCTACACACATCCCCAGACACCAGGCTATCATAGAGTACATGAGGGAAACTGAGGCTGGCCTCTGGTGAGGGAGATTTGAGGCCCAGAGAAGCCAGGCGAGGCAAGAGGGGCAAATGATATGCTGGCTGTAGGTGCCAAGAACTTAGTAATCAAGGATATAACACTCGGACCTCACTTCTAGGGGTGCAGGCACTGAACCCAGGCTCATGTGTTTGGCAATCAGGTTCTCTACCAGAGCAACATCATCAGCCCCTGATGTAATAGTTTACAAATAGACATGAATGCAGAAATTCCATGATAAACAAAATGCTAAGGCTTAAACACAGATGGGATCCAATATTGTACTGACCCAACCTTATCTCCCTTTGTCTACTTTGGTTCCTGACCTGGTTCCAACTAATCCTGTGTTATAAGACGGTAGCTTGCAGGCTATAACTTGTAAACTTGGTTTCTCCAAAACTTGAGTAAGGCTGACCATTGTCTTTCACGAACCCATAGGCTTTCTGGGTCTTGCTTAGATGTAGCCAGAGACAGGGACTCCAGTGTCTTACATCTTGATACTAGCAGTCAGGAAAACAGAGGACAATGAGGCACTTGTCTGAGGGTGACTGGTTGCAGGGGTAAGAGGAGGGTGACATAACAGGTAGCCTACCAAAGCATGCATTCCTTCTTGCACTGTGTCATGATTGGAATGTGTTTCCCCAAACTTGAAAACTTAACCCCCCCCAAAAAAAAGCATGTTATACGTTAAAGGTATCCTGATGTATGACCTTTGGGAGGCAATTAGGGTTAGAAATCATGGGGGTGGAGGCTCCATGGTAGCATTAGTGACTTTATAAGAGGATAGAAGAAACCAGAGTTCATATGATTGCCTGTGATATCAGCCATAGTGTATATGGTGCAGCAGGAAGACCTCCCCATTCCCAGCTCCCAAGCTAATGTGTGTGCCTTGTTCTTTGATTTTTCCAGCCTCCAGATAGATTACTCTTTATAACATACTCTTTACAAAGTTTCAAGTAATGTGGTATAGAAAAATAAACAGACTAAGATGTGATCAAATGTTGTACCCAGGAAGTAACTGTCCATCAGAAACTACATATCCCAGTATCCTTTGCATCTTGATTGACAGGGAATATGACTCCAACAATGGAATGTGAATAGAAATGAAGTAGTTAAGAAAGGGTGTGCCATCTCCACTTTCTTCTTCATCTTTTTGCCTTAATACAAAGGACTCAGAGGCAGGGACAGGCAAGGCCAGAGGACTATAAGAGATTTTAAATTTCTGAATTAACATGTAGAAAGCATGCTTATGCATTGATGTGCACACGTGAGCTTGCCTATGCACTTTGGAAGTGTGACATGAACAAAGGAAGAATGTGAGTTTTGTGTGTCCTTAATGGCCTCATAGAAACCCTCAAGGTCACCAGTAAACTTAGGCCATCAATGGCTAGGTCTTCATAGCTTGTCCCCTTCCACTACCTTGTTGTTGATGAATTGTCCAAAATGGTGCCGTGGACCTAGGCCACAACTCAGCAAAGCATTGCCTTGTCTTAAGACTTGACATACTGTCATACCCACTCTTTCTGGGTGACTCTGGGTCTTTTGACCATGTCTTCTACATTGTAGACGTTGGGCAGAGACAGAATTGAGAGTCAAAAAGAGGGTCGTGACAGTGCTGGTCACAGAGACCAGCTTCCTGAGACCCAGGCTCTTTCTCACATTAATTTGTAATATCATAAATATTTCCTTTCAACTACTTGCCTTTCTGGTCCAGGCAAGTGCTAACTGAATTTTTGTCTTGTGCACACCTAGAATTCCAGTTAATACTAGGTATTTATGTGTATCATAGTGAAGTCAGCATTTTGGTACTTTGAGAGGGGCTGTGGGAAAGGATGCTCTGGGGAGATCTTGAAGAGATGGGGTTCTATAAGCTGGGTTCAGAGCCTTTGCTCACCCAGTGGTAAGGTAGGATAGTGACAGTTCTGAGTGTCAACTTGACTGGATTATGAAATCCACAGGGTGGTGAAGCACATGCCTGGGTATGTCTGTGATGGTGTTTCCCATCTGGAAGATCTGCAGGGCTCTGACTTAATTGGTGGTTTAATCCCTTGATGGATTCCTAATACCATGGCATTATTGAGGGTGGTGAAGGGAGGAGGCAGGAGAGAGCCGGCTAGGTCTCTGGAGGGGTGTCTGTGGGTGATAGCTCTCCCTGGCTCCTTCCTGTGTCCTCCTTTTTTCTCTGCTCTCTTGTCACCATCTTGTGAACTCCTCTCTACCTCCATGACCTCCCTGATTGGATGAACTGTGTTGATATTGTGTTCTCCCAAAATATTGTGTACCCTAATAAACTTATCTGGGGTCAGAGAACAGAATAGCCACTAGATATAGAGGCCAGAAAATGGTGGCACACATGCCTTTAATCCTATCACTTGGGAGGCAGAGATCTATCCAGATCTCTGTGAGTTTAAAGCCACACTGGAAACAGCCAGGCATGGTGACTCATGCCTTTAATCCCAGGAAGTGATGGCAGAAAGCAGAAAGGTATATAAGGTGTGAGGACCAGGAACTAGAGACTGGTTAAGCTTTTAGGTTTTTGAGCAACACTTCAGTTGAGATTCATTCTAGATGAGGACACAGAGGCTTCCAGTCTGAGGAAACAGGATCAGCTGAGGAATTAGTGAGGAGAAGAAGCTGTGGCTTGTTCTGCTTCTCTGGTCTTCCAGTTTTCACCCCCTTTACCTGGATCCAGGTTTGCTTTTGTTAATAAGACTTTTAAGATTCATGCTACAATGAACTGACACCTCTAAACTCATGAACCCAAATTAATCTTCCTCTTCCCTTAAATTGTTTGTTTCAGGTGTTTTTATCATAACAACAACAACAAACAAACAAGAAGATGATGGCAGAAATTAAGGGAGTAAGCAAGTGACTCCCTTCTCCAGCCCTATTTAAAGAATCTGCCTGTCGTCTGCTCTCTTTCTGGCCAGCCTCACTGATGATGGGCCACGATCATTTCCTGAACCCGGCAGCAGTGATGCTTGGCCTGGCATCCTGTTGGTAGATGTGGCTCTTCCAAATAGGAAGCCTTGCAGGGAAACAGCTACCAGAATTACCTGGGTAGTTTCCCTTTTCAAAAGAGGCAGCTCAGAAATGAACACATTTAACCAAAGAGGGTTTACAGATGGCAAAGAAGTGCATGAGAAGATGCTCGCTGGCTCTAGACACTGGGGAAATGCAAATAAAAGCTATGATGAGAGATCATCACACTCCTATCAGGGTGGCTGAAACGGAATGCCAGAGAGGCTGGAGAGAAACTGGATGGATTGCTCATCTGTGGCTAGTGGGACATATGGTGGTACAGCTACTCTGAAAAATGGTGTGGAAGTTTCTTTTAAAAGCTAAGCTACCATGCAACTGGAGATTGCAGTCTTACACCCTTACTCTAGAGCAGTGGTGCTGTGGGATGTTCTGTATGTCAAATGTGTTGATCTGATTGGTTAAAATAAATAAAGTGCTGATTGGCCAGTAGCCAGGCAGGAAGGATAGTAGAGGTGGGACAAGAGAGAAGAGAATTCTGGGAGGTAGAAGGCTGGGGCAGACAGCCACCGCCAGCCACCGCCATGACAAGAAGGATGTAAGGTAATGGTAAGCCACAAGCCACGTGACAAAGTATAGATTAATAGAAATGGGTTAATTTAAGATAGAAGAAGTAGATAACAAGAAGCCTGCCACAGCCATACAGTTTGTAAACAATGTAAGTCTCTATGTGTTTACTTGGTTGGTTCTGAGCGTCTATGGGCCTGGCAGGTGAGAGAGATTTGTCCTGACTGTGGGCCAGGCAGGAAAACTCTAACTACACAGTGGTTCTGAACTTTCCTAATGCTGTGACCCTTTAATACTGCTCCTCATGTTGCGGTGACCCAACCATAAAATTATTTTGTTGATACTTCCTAACTGTAATTTGCTACTGTTATGAATTGTAATGTAAATATCTGAAATATGTGAAAGGGTCAGTCAGCCCCCCAAAGTGACCTCGACCCGCAGGTTGGAATGTTCTAAAGAAATGAAAACATCTTTGTGCAGAAGCTGCAGCCAAATATTCATTGCAGCTTTGGTCTCATGGCTGTAAGTCTCGGTAAGTCCAGGTGGTCTTCAATGTCTACCTCCAGGCTGAGCAACCGAGGAATGAACAGTTGTTACAGGCAACTTGAATGAGTCTCTAGGAAACTAAGCCATAAGAAGCTCCCAAATGTTTACTATATAATCCTGAGTGCAGGTGCCCACAGAGTCCAGAGGTGATGGATTCCCTGGAACTAGAGTAAATGCTGGAGCTGAAGTCATAGGTTGGTTCTTATCCCAGCTACCTATTGTAGACAAATTGCTAAATGGTCTTGGTAAATAAAAAACATGGAGCCAGATACAGGGGTGAAAACCTGAGAGATCTGGGAAATAGGAAAAGCCACAAGCTAACCTTACCTCACTGACACCTCAGTCTCCAAAGAGAGAGCTACTTGCTCTATACTCACACCTATATGCCTTTCTGTTTTGTTCTCTCATTGGCTCTCTCAGCCCAGTTACATCAATTCCTCTTCCTGCCCAGCTCTATCACTTCCTGTCTGTCTGTACAGACCTCCAGACCTCTATGGTTAGTGCTGGGATTAAAGGCGTTATGTCACCATGCCTGGATTTGTTCCCATTGTGGCCTTGAACTCACAGAGATCCAGACAGATCCCTGCCTCCCAAGTGATAGGATTAAAGGCATGTGCTACCATGGCCTGACTTCTATATAGTGGCTGGCTTTTTCCTCTGGTCCTCAGATAAATTTTATTGGGGGGATAAATTATATTGGAGGTTGCAATACATCACCACAACCTATTCTGCATAGGGGCCTTTCTAAACCCAGAAACATACAACAACAACCGTTGTATTTTGCCCACAGATACAGATGGCATAGAAGGACTATGTGATGGTTTTTAGCAGTGCTCTTACCTTGTGAGGAAAAGTCACAAAACACGACAGAATCCACTAACAAGAGTTTTATTAAAGAAAGGAGAAGGGATAGATGTAATCAGGCCTGCTGAAGGACACGTGAGGGAAGAAGGGTGGGGAGTCATGGGGTCTGCTTTTTTAAGGACCACCCCACACATGTGCACACAGGCCCATGTGGCTACTTCACGCATGCGCATAGATCACGTGGTCATACCGTGTGCGATTTATGCAGCACATGGGTTATGTAGGACGTATGACCCAGAAGTGACTAGGCAGAAATGACTAAGTGTCCTGGCGGGGTAAGCGAACCATGAGGACGTGGTTGGAATTCCTGTCACTATGTTGCTGTTTTGCCATGCCTAGCGATCTGTGATATCTGGAAAGATCGGACTAGCTAGGGGTGGCTCAAAGGGCTGGAGCTGAATCAGATGTGGCTGAGGGATCCACTTCTAAGAATGTTCCTCATCCGAAGGTCTGGGGCCTGAGGTGGCAAGGTCGGAAGGCTGGGGTCAGCTGGGAATGTTATCTGAGTTGGTCTCCTAACCTGGTCACCTCTGGCTCATCATATCCCTGAGATTATGGCCTTGCCTGTCCATGAATGAAGTCTTGGTCACAAAGGTTGGCAGCCACAGTTGCAAGAGAATGGGAAACACTTTGTGGCTGAGGTTGGAAAGGTAGCACCCACCAAAGCTTGGGGTCCATCCCTGTCCTAAGAGAAAAAAGTCAACGACAATTCTCGACCAAAGTTTGTGCAAAAATGAATGACTGTAGATCTATATTAGGCTATCTGGAGGCCATTGGTCTCAAATAGCAGCTACCAAGGGTCAATTCCAGGGACTCCCGGTAAGTGTATTTTCTCTTCACATAGTAGGGGGCCCTTCCTGTTGTCTTCCCTGCTTCTTGAACTTTGGCCTGTAGGGACAAACAAGTAGATGAGGACATGAGTCACTGTGTTGAATTTTCTACCCCACCCCCACCCTGGTCTCTGTCTGAGGCCTTTGTGACAGCAGCAGTACTAGAAAAAACGGTGAAGAATGTGGCAGCTTCTTTGTAAATTACCCATGTTGGTATAGCAGAGCCTAGGACAGAGCACAGCATCGGCCTATGGCTCCGAGAAATTGGGTCACAGTGGTTATCCGTGGACACATGTCACTTAGACCACTGCGTGTAAAGTGGGAAGCTGAAAGATAAAGATCCTGCCTAGGCCCTCACCTCCCAGGAAGGTTTAAAGCCATCCTCTGACACTAAAGGAGCATGCAATCAGATTAAGTGTGAACACGCCCTCTGAATCCTTGTGAGCTTGAGTGGATGATAAGAGAAAAAGAGACACATGCTCTCAGACTAGGGCAGAGTGGAGGCAGGTGTGGACACAGCGATCTCACACACACTGTTAAATACTCATGATAGGGACCTAGAGAGATGGCTCAGCAGGTAAAACATTTCTTACCTTGCAATCGTGAGGACTAGAATGAAGAGTCCTGGAACCTACCTACAATCTGCTGGACATACGTGTTGGTGGCAGCCTGAGATCTCAAAACTTGTGGGGGCAGGGACAGAGGATTCCTAGAGCAAGCTGGCTAGCTAAGCTAGCCCCAGTTGGCAGGCTCTGGGTTCAGAGGAAGCTCTTGCCTGAGATAAAGTGGAGATAATTGAAGAAGACACTTGTCATCACCTTTGGATTTCCATACACTTACACTTACACTTACACACACACACACACACACACACACACACACAAACACACAAATACTCATGACATATGTGGTGCTGTAACCACAGGCCAAGCGGGCCTTGAGACAAGAACCTGTCAAGACCCCTGTGTGAGACTGCCATGGTCAGGAAAACCCCTGACTCTGGTTCCTACTTCTTTCAATCTTTAGGATATTTGGCTCACTGAAGCCTTCTCCAGGTCCACTAAGTCACATTGTTCTGTGTCCTGAGCGCCTCTTGCCCACAGCTAACCTGTTCACACCCTTACTGGTTTTTTTCCCTCTTCTTTCAATCTTCCCCTTCCTGGGTCCCTAGATGCACCTCTAAAAAAATAAAAATAAAAATAACAAAAACCTACTGGAGCCCACATGTCATCTAAGGGTCTGCTTTGAGAGGAGATCACACTACAGCACTGGGAAGCAGCTGGTATCATGTAGCGTGGAGTGAGAGCACTGTGGTCAGCTAGGCACAGGCATGCCTGCAAAGGTAGGAGCCGCCACTCAGCTTCCAGCTGCCGGTTGCCATGGTACCCTCTCCTTCATTTTGTTCAAGAATTGCTGGAGAGCTCTATTTTCACATGATGTCTCCAAAGTTTTGAATGCTGTAACAAATGAAGGAGGAGGAGAAGGAGGAGGAGGAGGGGAAGGGGGAGGAGGGGGAGGGGGAGGAAACTGTACAGGTCACTGAAGCATGTCAGAGGCCGTAATCTGACAGACTGCAAATTAGAGGCTCACGGTGAGCTAAAGCCAATGGAGGGCAGAGGGAACTGTCTGCAAGGTGTGACGCCTGAGTGGCACTTTGAGAAGGTGATAGCTAGGAGGTGGAGGAGGGGTAGCAGAAAGGAGTGCCCGCATAGGACAGGAAACCGTGGTCAGGCTGTGGAGAGTAAAGACAGAGCCTTGAGCTTTGGGGTTGGGGTGTATCAAGGTGGAGGGTCCCTGGCAAGTAGACCTCTTCAACCTTTACTATCATGGCTTGCCTGATTTCTGAGTCCTGGGGAACCCCATCCAGGCCCTGCCTTCAGATCCCCATGACAACGCCAATGTGAGTGTCTGTTTCACGTCTTACACACCAAGAGTTTTAAAATGAAGACAGCTGAAATGAAATGTCTAGTGTAAATGAAAACTGGGACATATGCCACTAGGCCTCTCCCAGAATGAGTGAAACTAAAAAGACCAACCCACCAGGAATCATTGAAGACAAAGACATCCAAGATTTCTGACAGGGCTGTTGAGGTGTCAACCATGTTAGGGGTCTGTCTGGTTATCTAGTATAGCTGAGCACATATGTGTCCTGTCACCCAGCAATCCTGCTCCAAGTACACCCAAGGGACACAAGTGTACCAAGAAACACAAAAGAATGTTCTGACTAGAGAGCTACTGTAAATGGTGTTACAATAAGGGTGGCTGGGAGTTGGTGGCTCACGCCTTTAATCCCAGCACTCTGGGAGGCAGAGGCAGGCGGATCTCTGTGAGTTCGAGGCCAGCCTGGTCTACAAAGCGAGTTCCAGAAAAGGTGCAAAGTTACACAGAGAAACCCTGTCTCGAAAAAACAAAAAACAAAAAACAAACAAACAACAACAACAACAACAAAAAGGGCTGGAGAGATGGCTCAGCCGTTAAAGGCTAGTCTCACAACCAAAAATAAGGGTGTTAATCTGCACAGCCACAGCAAAGAAAGAACTCCTGCTACCGTGGTAGGTAATATGTTGCCTCACAAATACATCACTGAAAGAAGCCAGACACAGGAGAGCAGAGCATATAAGCCTGAAGTTCAAGAGGAACCTAACCAGTCTCAGCTGCCAGATGTAAGCAGAGTGGAGGCGGGGACGTAGATTGTCTGAGAAGAGTCTATGGGGAACCTGGGTGGCCAGGGATAGTCTGTTGACCTGCATAGTGTTCACCTGGGTGTGCTACCTCTGGGTAGCACAGGGAGTTTGTCTCCAGAAACTCAAAACTGTTTGGTGGTGATTCCCATGCTTTCTGTGTGAATATTATGAGTGAATGGGTTTTTACAAAGACCGTATTGCATAGCTCAGCCACCACACACTCATCTTCAGAAACGATTCAGAGAACAATTTGGGACTCTTGCAGCCATGCCCCCACCCACCCCCACTTCCACAAGTAAAGAAATAAAAAGAATTCCAGAATGCTCCAGTCGGAAGTCAGGGACCTGAGTCTCTGAGGCCAGTCTTGGTGGGCACCATCCTTACAGGCCTTACGGGAAGGGCAAGGCATCGGCTGTGTGGCGGCCTGCTCCCTGCTGGGGGGAGTGTGGAGTGAGTTATGATTCAGTGAGTTCTGAGTTTGTCTCCTTGGGTGCAGGTTTGACCCTGAGACCATTAATTGTGGGACTCTGTCCATTGACTTGTGGGCATTTTAAAAACAAGACCATATTGGGTTTGGGAATTTCACTCCTTAGCTACAGCAAAAAGCCCAGAAGCTTGGCCGGAAGTGCGGCACAATGGGGGAGGCTCCGCAGGGACTCACAGCAGGGCCTGGCGGGTCAGGGAAGGGATTTCCCGGCTTATGGTGGGACCTGCCTTTCCGGTCCCCAGCTCGGTGTTTGCAGCACACTCTCTCCGCGGTTACTGCTTTCCAAGGACTGTGGGTGGCAGTCCTTGTCTGGCAGGAGGATCCAGCACCTGGGAGGTCTTGGGAAGGCGGGGTGCCCTGGTGGGCGCTGCTCCCTGGGATCCCTGCTGCTCCCTGGGATCCCCGCTGCTCCCTGGGATCCCCTGAAACATTTGCACTCTTTCCAGAAACAGACCTTTGTTCTCCCGGGTCACAAGCTGGTTTATGTGACAGGGTCAGCCTAATCCAGCAGGACAAACAAGTCCTAGGGAAGCTGCCTCCCTCCCAGTGCACTTCAGAGCTGAGTCAAGAAAGAAGAGCTGGTCGGGAGCTGGTAGAAGACGGAGCCACTCACTGTGGACGTGGGTGGCAGGGTGGGCCCCAGTTTTTAAGAGAAGCATTTAGTGCCCGCAGTGGATTAGATTCAACACTTATTTCCTGTGTGCCTACTCATGCCAGGCTCAGAGCCAGGTTCTAATGATTAATTGTCGTGGGCCAGAATAATAAAATAAGTCAAGTAAATGGTGTGGTTGATTAGAAGCTGAGAAAAAGGTAGCAGCGGCGCAGAGGGAGGAGATAAGACTGGAGCTGCTGTTTTTATCTAAGGGCCTCGGCAGAGGTGAGCGAGCAGGGCAGAGAGAGACTGGAGAGGGGTGTTCAAGGCATAGGGAACAGCTTGTGAGGATGACCAGCAGGTTCAGTACCAACATCGGGTCTGGGGTGTTGAGGACAAGGAGGACCATTCTGGGCTGAAGCAGTGGTGGCGAGGAGGAAGGACCCATCCCAGGTGGTGCCAGACCTTCCAGCCATCTAATAAATGAGGCTTTACTGTAGTGAGTGCCTCGAGGATATTGGGTCAGAACTTTCTGGAAAAAGAATCACAGTCAGAATCACGAACTTTAGACATACTCCAGTGTGTTTCTAGATGTCTTCGTAACAGAAGAACAGCGGCAGGCTACCAAAATCAATGTGAGTAGCTGCTTGTCAAAGCTTTGCTTATAATGGCACCCCCCCAAAAAAACCCCCAACCCTATCAGTAAGCACAGAGGGTGTGAGTCAGACATGGAGGGTGTGAGTCAACATGGTGTGCACACACGGTGCTGTTGTACAGTTGGCTCTCTGTGTCCACAGGTTCTGTGTGCAGAGGTTCACACACCACAGATCAAAAGCATTGCCATCCAGATGCCATCTGGATGGAACATGGGTGACTTTCTCTGCCCACATTCTTCCTTTCAGGGCAGTACGGGGGCACAGCGTCGCCTTGACGGTACTATCACTGTGTCGGCTGGAAAGGATCTGGCGTGCACAGGATGGGTGTATCAGTGTGTGCAAACACTAAACCACCTCACACAGGGCCACGAGTGCTCGGGCTCCATCCATGGAGAAGCTATAGAATCGATTCTCCTTGGAAACCAAGACACTAACGTACAGAACTACTAAAACTTTTCATTTCCCTCTGCCTTCTTCTTCTGTGGGGGCTTGAACCTACAGCCTGGTGCATGCCAGGAAAGGTCTTTACCACTGAGCTGTATATTTAACCTCTTTTTCCACTTTTTATTTCTTTTACATTTATTTATTATTTATTTATTTATTTATTTATTTATTTATTTGTATGTGGGTGTCCTATGTCATGCTTGGGAAGTCAGGGGACGTTTATGGGCAGTTAGTTGGTTCTCTATTTTCATCACATGGGTTTTGAGGCTCGAACTCAAGGTGTCAGGTTTGGTGGCAAGTGCCCTTAGCAGAAATCTATCTCACCAGCCCCCACTTTTTTTGGGGGGGGTGTTGAGACAGGATTTCTCTGTGTAGCTTTGCGCCTGTCCTGGAACTCGTTTTGTAGACCAGGCTGGCCTCGAACTCACAGAGATCCACCTGCCTCTGCCTCCCTAGTGCTGGGATCAAAGATGTGCACCACCACCGCCCGGCTCAGCCCCCACTTTTTACTTTTTTGAGACAGGGTCTCACTCCATTGACTAGGCTGTGTTGGTTAAGCGGTGGCCATGCCGACTGAAGAGAGTGCTGGATCACAAGCCATGGTTACCTTTTTAGAGCTTTATTAGGAGAGAGAGAGAAAGGGAGAGAGAGAGAGAGAGAGAGAGAGAGAGAGAGAGAGAGAGAGAGCACAGATGCAGGAGAACAAGGAAGGAGAGAGTACAGAAAGAGGGGGCACAGAGAGGGCACATCTGCTTTTTAGGCTGGGACACTGTCGCAGGCTGGCCTTGAATGACCTCTATATCTCAGGCTGGCCTTGAACTTGTGATTCTCCTGCCTCAGCCTCCCTAGAAGCTGAGGTTTACAGGTCTGTACCAGGATTCATTTATTACTTTTCAAAGATTTAATGATGAAAGGAAAATGTTTAAAATATGTAAATGTTTAAAACAAGACGACACTTGCTTACTATAATCACAGCTTGTTTTGTAAGAGGTGCACACTCCCATGCTCCAACCCAGATGGTTCTCAGAAACATAATGCTTAGTGGAAGGAGCCAGAAGGCAGAGGCCATATAACACACGATTCCATGCATATGAAATATCTAGAACAGACAAGTCTATGGAGATGGAAAGCAGATGAGTGGTTTCTGGGGGGACAGGCTGTGGGGAGGGAGTGACTATCGGCAGCCTTGCCATTGGGTGATTAGAACATTCTGAAATCAGATCGCAGTGAAACCTGTGTGGTATATATACTAACGCACAAAGCTGTGCACCTTCAGGTGGTGAGTTCAATGATATATGAATCTTATTCTAATAAAACTGTCCTTGAAAATGCGTAAGGCTACCAAGATGGCTCAGTACATAAAGGTACTTGCTGGCAAGCCTAGCAATCAGAGTTCAATACCAGGACCCACATAGTGGAAGGAGACATCCATTTCCCACAGGCTGTCCTCTGTGGCAAGCTTGTGTGATATCCCAAAATAAACAAATAAATGCCATTTAATTTTTTAAAAATGCATTTGGAAAATGGGTGGAAAGAAACACAAAGTATTTGAAGATGGGAATGTTTTAAATTATTGATCTTTAGTGTACCCTACTTTCTAGTTTCTCCAATGAGAATGCTGTTTTTTTCCTTGTGCCTACATACATGCTTCCAGAATGTCATAAATCATGGCAAACACATAAAAGACTAGAGGGGCAAGTATTATATGAAATAAAACCTTCTCATGCATGTCCTGTGATTCCTACCTTGGCCCCCAAGATGGAGTCATATAGTAGTGATTTGGAATATGTGTTAAACATCTTGTCACTCACTATACCACACTGCCAGAGGCAAACAACTTATAAAGAGAAAATATTCATTTCCACTGTTTAGAGGCTGCTAGCCCATTATTATTGGGTGGATAACTTTTGGCCTGGGGTACTCTGGCATGGTGGAACTAAACTGCTCACTTGGAAGCCAAGAAGCAAAGAAAGTGGAAGGGACCAGGATCTTACAGACAGTCCCCTTTGTAATCACCCTTGCAGTACCCAAGAGTCTTCTCTCAGGCTCCACCACTTCCTCACAGTGCTGCTTTGGAGTCAAGTCTTTGACACATGGAATTGTGCAGGACACTCAAGACCCAAGGGACAGCAGGATACTTGCCTTGGTTGTCCTCACTCCCTTTCCCCTTGGGGATGGGTGAGGCCTTGTCATTAGTCTTCAAAGATTTGTTAGCGATTGTGATGGGACACTTCTGAGGCAAGGCATTTAATCGCCAGTGCAACCCCCCAGAGCTTTCTTCCTACTGTACCATCTGTGAATACTCAGATGGGGCCTGCTATGTCAGCTCCATCCTAGAAGGAGAGCAGAGTGACAGACAGGATGGTCATGAAGTAGGGCTAAGGGACAAAGCTTTGCTGTTTAAGACACTGGGTTCTTGTGTGAACTTTTCCTATTAGGCAGAAACGCCATCTACTTCCCCAGATTAGGCACCAATGACAGACCAAAGTAACGCTCCCACCGGAGTCCAGCTTGATCAGGCAATGAGTCTGTTGAGCTGACTTCCAGAAGTATGGGTGAAGGGTTGCTTATAGGAGCGTAGGTGACCCCTGGCATGAATGATGATTTCCCCATAGCTGCATAGCTGCTTCTATTAGCCATCAACATTCCAGGTACTCTCATACTTCCCAAGACCTTATGTGGTGGGGCAGAATAACATAAAGCTGGAGGGCAGGTGCAGGAGAGAATGGCTGGAATCTCAGGTGAGGGGCTGATGGCTCTCCCCACCCCAGACCAGGCTTTGTTGCAGGTCTCCATGGGAAATCCAGATTCTCTGATTAAGATGGCAATGGCTGTTACTGAGGAATGAAGCACCTTTCAATTGGAGTCTCTGGTGATGGTTGTTATTACAGCAAACCCAGCCTATACTAACTAACACCAGCAAACAGATTTGAGGAGATGCACTCTATTAGCTGGCACCTGTCATCCCCACCTCAACCCCAACACAAAAATATCAAGAATTAAGTACACATCTCATTGCTGTAGGGCACAGCATCTCCTTTGCTATTTAAAATGCCTTTATGTCTATTTTTGGAGCTGTCTTCAAAACAGAGCCAGGAGACAGCCCAGAAAACAAATGCAGACATCTGAAATGACTTGTCCATGGTGCTGGCCCTGCTTAGTGGCATTACGCGCCACTTCCCTGTCTGGTGGCAGAGGCCTTCAGTCTGGTCTACACCAATCCAGGCATTAGGCCAGGCCCCACAGCACAGCAGCCTGGTTCCTTCAGTGAGAGTTGTCCTTAAAATAAGGCAGACTTGGCTGGGAGGAAAACAGATGTAGAGCCATGAAGAATCTGGTGGAAATGGAGAGAAGGAATGAGTCTGAAGAGACCACCTCCCTCTTCTGTTTCTCCAAAGTGACCTTGGCCTTGGGAAAGGAAAAGAACTAGAGACCAGAAAGTTAAAAGAGATCCCCAAGTCTACAGCCCAGAGAAGGCAAGAGGAGCTTCATCTCCACTCAGAAAGGCCGAGCTGATGGTGGAGGCAGCCACACGAGGCTCCTCGGAGCAGCTGTTTGTCTAAGGACCCTGTTTATCACAGTCCTAGAACTAACTCAAAGCCTTTGTGTCTCCAAGATGGGAATGTCTTCTATTGTCTTTCTTTTCTGAGTTACACAATAACACTGCAAAAGTACCCAGATGATGCAGTATTTGATAGAGTAAAGTGAATGTGCCTTTTAATCCCCCGCAACAATGATTGTTGACAATTGTCTCCTTCCCCATTTTCTGTGCAAGTATCTGCATAAGCTAGCGAGAGTACACTAGACCCATCTATAATCTGTCTGTCTGTCTGTCTATCCATCCATCTGTCTATCTTCTACATTATTTGTGCTAATGAATCTTCCTCTCACGCCTGTCCACCCATTGTCCTCCACAGCCAGCTGGCACTATCTTTGCTTCCCTGTTTCATCCTCACAGCCTGAGAAAACAGGGATGATCAGATGAGAAATCCTCCGGTCCTCAGCATCACAACCTGCTCTGTCCTCCCTCCTCCGGTCTGCTAGGAGTGTCCTCCAATTTCCAGGCCAGTCTCTCCTGCTGGTGCCTGGGCCCACACTTGCTAACTACTCAAGGGCGGGGTACCAGAGTCACACACACTTCTCTCACATCACCAGTGTTTTCTTGGATTCCCAGGGTGTGGCCCACACAGCTGCTTCCCTGGGCTCTTAAAGCTCACACTGGGAGTTCATCTAGCCTGCTGGCTGCTGGGCCTTCTCAGCAGACTGTGACCCTCTTACCCTTTAATCCACCTAGTAGGAGCTCAGCCTCAAGCATCCAGACTCATCGATTTCATGAGTCTGTTAGGCCATCTTGCTCCCCACCTATAATCTTTCCCAGGGTCTCTGAAATTTCCCACCCTTGTCCTACAGACTGTCAACACCACAGAGTGGTCCTTCTAAGACACGTCAAATCATGTGACCCTCCAAGCAGATTTCTGTCGCAGCCGGAGCGAAAGCCAAAGTCCCATCAATGAACAACCTGGCCCTACACAGTCTGCTTCTAATTTCCTCTCTGCCTTGCACATTCCTTTCCTTGGACTCTTCGGCTGCGCTCTCACTCCAGGGCCCTTCCACAAGCTCTCCCCTCCGTTATAAATTGTTTCCCTTCGAAGTTCTGTCTGTTCCCATGAGTGCCACCCTAGTGTCCCTCCACCAAACAAGTCCTCACCACAAAGGGGCTTTCCAGGCAGCAGGCACAGCTTTGGCATTAGGAATACCTGGAGTGAATCGGCTGGTTGCGTTTTTGCCACCCTCTATCCCCACCCTCCCCTTCTCCTTTTCCCTCCCCTCTCCCTTCCTCATCCTCAGCTTATTCAAGTGGGACTTCCCTTTTAATGCTAAGCTCAAATGTCACTTCCTTTGAGTGACAGTGCTGTACATTGCAATCTTACGGCTGCCAGGGCCACTGTGAATGCTTTGTGAGTGCTTTGACCAGGTCCCAGCAGTCCCCATCTTCCTAGCACGTGAACAGACACATTCATACCATTTTTCACCCACCCAGCCAGGCCAAGGGGAGGCTTCACGAAGACAATTTAACTTGTGGCAAGGGGTAGAATCTGTTTCAGAGTTAAGCCTCATTGTCTTTATAACACACTCCAGGCAGAACCTTCAGGTGCCTCTGTGTTCCCTACTCATTTCCTGGTGGCCACCCACTGGGTTTCTTTGTCTTTTCAGTGAGGTGCATTTCCCTAGGGAGCAGCTCAGTTCCTGGGATCAACCACTACCAGTAACTGGTGATTGTGTGTGGCTATCCCAGGATTGGGTCATGTTACCTGCTGCTCTGTGCCGGCTGCTGGAATTGCCCCCTCAGGGTAAGCTTTTCCTGCTCACACTGATAAATAGTGGTTAGCCCCCCCCACCACCACTCCACCCCCCAACCCCTGCTGTTGGCTGCCTTCCCTTCTGGTTATGTTCCTGTCCTAATCTCCATTTCCTGGGGTACCCTTCATATTTACACCTCCCCATGGGACTCAGGATTACGTCTGGGGTGAGGGTTCAAGTGAAACCCTTTTTGGGCTTCCTCCCCCGTATCTCGTTCATCCCCTCATTGCTATATAGCTCCCAGAAACCAGAAATTCTGACCTCAGCACCCAACCATGCTTTGAACCTTGGATACTTGATTAAATTCACACGTTCAAGACCCAGGGCCAAAGCTCTCCATCTCGCAGACATCTTACTGTGGTTTCAGATGCTGGTCAAAGCTCTCAGAAAATCATGGACTCGCCACCTTGTCAAGAGACACGGTTGGCTGGGTAAGGACCTGCAGGTAAGCCACTTCTGGTGTGTCCTTTAAAACACCTTTGGGGACAGGGGGCTAATGTGACTCCACAAAGTTACAGTTAACATCTGAATATAGTTGATGTTTGTCTGCTGTCCTTTCTTCTGAAACATTAAAGAGTGTGCAGGGCCTAAGGGTCATGTGATGTGCAGGGCTTAGAGGCTGGAGAAGACCTGGCCTGGATCAAATAAACTGCTGTCTGGGCTCTCTACTAGCTCACAGCTGTTCATTCTTTCCTGAGGGCCCAGAGAGAAGCAGGCTCTTAGGAGATCAGAGCTCCAAGGAGACCAGAGACAGTAATGCCTTCTACTTCATTCTTACTGTACCGTGTAATTTACATATGCTATTTGCATTGATCTGCTGTGTGAGGCAGCAATATTAACCTTACAGTCTTGCCCTTGGTTTATGGAGGAGGAACCTAAGGCTCAGTGAAATTGACTAGCTCTCCCAGGTGCCATGGTGGTCAGCAGAGGCAGAGCTCACAACCACATCTGACTAGCTCTGGAAACAATATTCTTTCACCTGCCCTGGGCTCTTCAGGTAAAGGTGTGTTTGGACTTTGGCAGGGTAGAGCCAATTGTTCTGGACTAGAAGGAAGGTGTCAGTTGGATATTGCTGCAGAGCAAACTGCTCCCAAACACCACTGGCTGTAAATTGCAAGCCTTGATTCTTGTCACTCCATCTGTGAGTCAGTGGAGGGTTGGCTGGTCCCCAAAGGGCTTCATGGGTAGCTATTGCAGCCTGGCTGGCCTTTGGTCCTTGCTTACAGTTAGGGTAAGCTCAAACACACCTGAGATTCATTCTGGGGTCCAAGACAGAGAACCAATGTTATTTAAGGCTGTAGTTCTTCTCTGGGTGTCTGTAGGGGCACAAAAGAATGGACATCCATGTGAGAGAATCCTCAGGATGGGTGTGGCGTCATGGCAGCCCCACATCATTGGCCAAGGCAAGTCACACAGTCAGGTGAATAAATCAACAGGATGGCAATCACTTTCGGCCTCTAGACCAAGGGATTGCAAGATCATGTGACAAAAGGCAGGCTTCTAATGGAACTGAAGACTGGATGAAGAAGACCTGCCCACTGTAAGTGGCTCAGTTCCCTGGTTGGGATCCCAGATTGTTTAAGTGGAAAAAGGAAGCTGTACACTTACATTGCTCTCTCCTTGACTTGTGTGCAATGTCAGCTCAAGCTCCCGCTGTTGCCGCAAACAATCCAGATAGACTGTCACCTGGACCTGGGAGCCAAAGAAACCCTTTCTCTCTTAAGTTGCATTTTTTCAAGATGCTGTATCAGAGCAACCAGAAAGAACACTAAGACTGGAGGGATCCCAGGAATCACTTCACTACTGTGAAGTAGGAAGAGAAGGGTGTAGATACAGGGCATTAAAGAAAAAATGGCTACTTTGGATAAGTGGGGGTTTGGACCTACTGGGGTGCCTTCTCAGAGCTGTCCTGTCCAGATGACAGGGGCACTGTTTTCCCACTGACTTCACCCATCTACCGGCCCCCTGGTTGTTGACTGCACGGTTTCTTCTCCTACCTCTGTAGGCTGCTCCTGCTCCTGTAGCCAGAGGGACCCTCAGTGGAGGGCATCCTATGTCCTAGGAGAAACTGTTGAAACTTTCCTGGAAGAGTGAATGCCTTCAGGAAAAGGCACAATGGCACTGAGTAAAACCTTTTGGAGTTTAAAAAGCCTGTGTAGTATGTAGTTAGAGTTTTTCTGTCTGGCCCAGTCAGGACAAATCTCTCTTACCCGCCAGGCCCATAGACGCTCAGAACCAACCAAGTAAACATACAGAAACTTATATTGTTTATAAACTGTATGGCCGTGGCAGGCTGTTTGTTATCTACCTTTTTTATCTTAAATTAATCCATTTTTGTTAATCTATACTTTGTCACATGGCTTGTGGCTTACCAGTGTCTTTACATGTTGCTTCTCATGGCGGCGGCTGGCGGTGTCTCTCCCCAACCTTCTACTTCCCAGAATTCTCTTCTCTCTTGTCCCGCCTATACTTCCTGCCTAGCCACTGGCCAAACAGCATTTTATTTGTACAGAGAGATATCCACAGCACTTCCCCTTTTCTTTTTTTTTTTAAGGAAGGTTTTAACTTTTACATAGTACAATTACATATAACAAAACAATTATCAATCAAGAATTACAGTTACAATATTAAAGAAGATATCCTATCTATCTTATATTTGTGAGTCTAAAGTTTTATATCTAACTTATCTTGTATCATAACTGAGGAAATTATAACTATCTAGTCTTCAACCACATCAAAGACCTCAGAAGGATATAATATTACCTGAGAACCGGGAGAAGGATGCAAGCATTTTTCGGGAGTCTTGCAAGAGTAGACAGAGACAGCTGGCAGCCTGGACAGTCACCTAATGTTCCTTTGTAAAGTTGGGGCATTTGTCTTCAGCCCACAGGGCTAGAGTCTCTTGGTCACTTTTCTCAGTGTCCTGTAGAACGTCTGGCAGTTTCCTCTGCAAAGCAGGAACCTGAAGGACCATTTTGTCAAGCAAAGTTTAGTGGTCACCTTTCTATGGGTCCTGCATGTCCAGTTGATCAAGCAGTCCAGGCAAGAACAGTTTCTTGCCCAAATGGCTATTTTTGCCAAGGTGAAGATAAATTCCATATGAAGTGTCTTTAATGTCCATCTTCCTCTCTGAAGTAAATTGGTGCTGCCAGGAGCAGACATGTCTCACTGTCCAGAAAGTCTAAATTTTAAAAGTATTTTAAATGCCATATTCTGTAGGTCTTTGAAGTATTTGAAGATTACCTATCTATCTGAAATATCTCTATATATATCTAGAAGACTTAACTAACATGGCTATGAGTATGATTATCATAGATGACTAATCATTAATCTATTTTTAATTATCCATTTCAATTTAAAATGAGCTATACAAACATAATACCTTAAACAGGAGTAGAAATATACACACAGTATAACAAAATTAACTTTAAGCTTGTATCAATAGACTAAAAAATATACAAATGTAAAACATTTTAAACAAGTTGTTGCTCTTTGGAAGTAAGTTCCTTAATCTACCCTTTAATCCTGTTATATCTATATCATATCCCCTTTTCTTCTTTAGAAAGAGATTGTATTTATAATCAAACTGTTTTAAATAAAAATATTGGTTTTTCTTTGTCCCATACCAGAGGGCTCTTTTGATTTGGGACACAAGAATCTCTTAACCTTTTTTTTTAGTAATATGTCTGGGTTTAGAGAAGGAGTGAGCCAATTTCATCTCTAAAGCCAGCTTGATAATTTTGGGAATGTGGGTGTAGTTTTTCTTACTACTTCCTGCTGGAGGGGGGCGCTGTATCTTATGGGGACACAAAGAAAATTTTAGGATTATGGAGTAGTCCATTAGGGTGAACCTCTGAGCCAGTTGTCTTGAAACCATTTTGGATGTTGGATCATCTGGGCCATGGTGTCATCGGAGACCTTTTAGGTGGTCTTGGTTGATCAAACCTGATGTATCTTAATCTGGAACAAATCCATAGCCTCTGGCTTTCTGTGGAAACAAAAGCAGAGACTCTTTTTTAAAGCAACATATCCTTATATCCAAATTTTGAAGTCAAGGTACCTTTAAAATTTACATATTTGTTTAACTCAACAGCTTTTATGATCAAATCTTTTTCTGTAGTTAGAAATCCCAAAGACAACATAAACCAGATTCTCTGTGTAATATCCATCTTTGTAAGCCTGAAATGCCGCTGTGGCTGTTGGCTCCACCCACCTCAGCTTTCCAACATGGCGGTGGTACAGTTTACTGCCAGCTCTGGGTCTGGAGCCATGTGTACCATCAACTATCAGAAGCAGTTCTATCAAAGCAGTGCATAGCCCAGAAACCCCCCCTTTTTTTTCTTAACTAGCAAAGGCTAAATCCACCATGCAGCAGAGTAAAGTGCTGCTTGTAGACTCCTCATCCCCGCCACACTGTAGGTCAGACGCACACGCCAGGAAGCCGCCACAGTAGCTCAAACCGGCAGGCTGCCGCTAACTTGAGAGAGACAACTAGGAAGCTGTTTTTAGCTCTGTTTTAGAATCTTTTTTTTCAGGTTTTAGGTGGAAATTCTTGCCCCACGTTGGGCGCCATTTGTAGTTAGAGTTTTCCTGCCTGGCCCAGTCAGGACAAATCTCTCTTACCCGCCAGGCCCATAGACACTCAGAACCAACCAAGTAAACACACAGAAACTTATATTGTTTATAAACTGTATGGCCGTGGCAGGCTGTTTGTTATCTACCTTTTTAATCTTAAATTAACCCATTTTTGTTAATCTATACTTTGTCACATGGCTTGTGGCTTACCAGTGTCTTTACATGTTGCTTCTCATGGCGGCGGCTGGCGGTGTCTCTCCCCAACCTTCTACTTCCCAGAATTCTCTTCTCTCTTGTCCCGCCTATACTTCCTGCCTAGCCACTGGCCAAACAGCATTTTATTTGTACAGAGAGATATCCACAGCAGTAGTAGATTAGCATCAGCTGAATTATGCTAAATTTAAAAAGCTAGTCTCAAAAGGCTACATACTGTGTTATTCCATTTATGTGGATCTCTAGAAAAGGCAAAACTTTGACAGAAAATCATCTTGTAGCTGCCAGGAGCTGGGAGTGGGGGAGGGGATGGCTATGGAGAGGCAGTGCTGTAGGAAGAGACAAGTGTCACTGTGTGCAGTTGTACCTAAAAACCCCCAACAATGGTGGCCTTAAAAACATGTCTGCATTCTTTGCTGTTCCCAGGAAGAGGGACTTGTTCCCAGGATACTGAATGACTTGCTTCTAAAATCTAGACTATGAAATCAGACAGAAGGGATGTAGCCTGACTAGATCACAGGAAGCTGCATGGTATTTTCTCTATCTCTGTCTCTGTGTTCTCTCTCTCCTCTCTCTCTTCACATGTTGTGCCATGAGCGGCCCTGTGGAAGTCCCAGTGATAAGGAACAGAGAGCCAACAGTCATGCAAAGGAGCCTCCTTAGAAGTGAACCCTCTACCCTAGTCCTAGAGGAAGCTACTACCCAACTAACAGTCTATGACGTCACAAGACAGCGAGATCAAACCAGCCAGCTGAAGTTACCTTCAGAGTCCTATCCCTTAGGACCTTGTACACAGGCTGAGAAGTCCTAATCCAAAATACTTAGACCAGAGGTGTTTCCAATTTTAGAGTTCAGATTTAGGACTACTTGCATATTCTTAATTCAAAGCCCTTAAATCTGAAATGTTCCAGAATGAGAAATCCAAGTTTGAAGCACTTCAGAGTTTTAAAATTGGTATTGTTATATCACTGTGTGTGGTGCATATATGCCTCAGTGAGCATGCCAGGTCAGCTTTGGGGGATCATTTGCCTCCTTCCACCCTTATGGGTGCTCTGGGGCTCAAATGTTTCTAGACTTGCACAGTACAGTTGCTATCCTTCCCACCTCATTCCAGATGCTGATCACCAGGTCACTCTACCTGTAGCAGACATCTTTTTCAGTTCTTTTGTTTTAAGCTATTGTGTATTGGGATAATTTGCTATATAGCACTCGGTGACTAAGACACTGGGACTTTAATGCTCATTTAAGAAAAACTAAGCATAGTGTCACATAAGTTTTGGAGAGTTCAATTTGGCATTATATCATCTAAAGTGAGTGATGGTGGTTTCTGGGAGTGTTTCAAGGTGAAATTGGGTTTTCTTGTTTTGTTACATTCATAGACCCTTAAGATGATCACGCATCATTAAGGAAAAGCCACACATGGTGGCTCATGCCTGTAATCACAACTTGGAGGTTTGAGGCCAGCTGAGGTTATGTAGTGAGTTCTGAGCCAGCCTGAGTTATAGAAGGAAACTCTTATCTCAAAAAACAAACATAACAATTAAAGTGTGTGTGTGTGTGTGTGTGTGTGTGTGTGTGTGTGTGTGTGTGTAAAAATTGGGGAGATGGTTCAGTCAGTGAAGTGTTTGTCACATGTGGTGGTTTGAATAAAAATGGCCCCATAGTCCCATAGGGAGTAGCGCTATTAGGAGGTGTGGCTTTGCTGGAGGAAGTGTGTCAGTGGAGGCTGGCTTTCAGGTCTCAGATGCTCAGGTCACGCCCAGTGTGACGTTCTCTTCCTAATGCCTGCTGATCCAGCTACTTCTTCAGCACCATGTTTGCCTGTGTGCTGACATGCTTCACCATGATGATAATGGACTAAACCTCTAAATTATAAGCCAATCCCAATTCAATACTTCCCTTTATAAACGTTGCCATGTTCATAGTGTCTCTTCAATAGAAACCCTAACTAAGACACCACACAAACAGAAGGACCTGAGTTTGGATCCCTAACACACACATAAAATGAAATCTGATATGGTGGTGTGTGTGTCTAGAGACAGGAGGATTCCTGACACTTGATGGCCAGTTAGTCTTGCCTAATCAGTGAGCTCCAAGTTCAGTGAGAGACCTTGTCTATAAAAATAAGGAAGATAGCTGTGCCAACTTCTGGTGTCAATCAGCACCCCCCCCCAACAGGTACACTTGATTCTCTCTCTCTCTCTCTCTCTCTCTCTCTCTCTCTCTCTCTCTCTCTCTTCTCTCTCTCTCTCTCTCTCTCTCTCTCTCTCTCTCACACACACACACACACACACACTCACTCACATATACTCATATACACACACAGACACACTCATGCACATATACACTTATACACAAATGATAATAAAATTAGAAACATAAGCAACAACTTGGAGCCTGGGTGTAGCTAGTGATGGTATTATTTATCTGGGGTAGAGCAGCAAGGCCAGGGTGTTTACAGGAAGCAGGCACACCATTCCTTTAGGCAGGTGGAGCTCTGGCGGGCTTCATGCTCCGTGGCACCACAACAGCAGATGATCCACCTTTGGAATTCTGCCTCATTCTTGTGCATCAGAAGGAACTGTCCCAGCAGGACGTAGGCCTGGGAAGAGGGTCAGGTGGGAGGAAGACAGGGGTTACCAGAATCCCACTCCGAGGATCATCAGTACTCAGCTGTCAATCAAAGGTTTGGGTGTGGGTCAGACGGGAAGAGTCCCTTGTCAAGTCAACTCCTGACAAGCCCTGGGGAAAGGTGAGGTCAAGTTAATCACATACATCTCTTAGGCCTGGTCTAGGGACTGTCATCCTGCAGTGACAACCAGGCCTTTCCTCAAACTTGAAAAAATTCTCTGGGATCTTGTAAAAGAGAAGTTTCTGACTCAGTATCTAAAACGAGGGTGGGATCCCAAACTCTCCATTTCTAATAGGCTCCCAGATGAGGTTGGGCCAATGACAGTGTCTTGGGGAGACAGGGGGTAGGTGGCGAGCATACCTCTGAACTCCTTTTAGGTTTGCCATTTAATCTTTCCTTTGGTGGTGGTGGTGGTGGTGGTGGTGTGTATATGTGCACACTGTGGACTAAATCCAGCGCCTTGCATGTGCTAGGCATGTACTCAACCACTGAGCTACTTCTGTAGCCCAAGTAGTTTCTTCTTCAAAACACATCCCAAGCCAAGCTAGAGTGTGACTTCCTAGCCCACTGCTTTCTCAATGACTGGAATATAGGACACTTCAACCTCAGCACTCCTAGCACGCTGGATGGTTTTATATACATTACAGGGACTGTCCTGTGGACTGTAGGACATTTAACAGCATCTGCTATCCCCTGGATGCCAGTAGCAACTCCCCCAGTTCCCAAGACAGAAGAAATCATAAGGATTTCCAGATGTTGCTGAGAAATCTTTCTCACGTGAGAACTGCAGGTGTGGCTGGCAGGTGAAGGGCATGGTAGCATCCATTTGGCTCTGCAAACTACCTGTGATGGAGTGTCTCAGTGGGAAAGGAGACTCACAGAATCTGAGGCCCAGCACTGCTCTGCCCTGACTGAGTGTGGGTCAAATGGGAAGGCCAGGGAAGACACATGATGAGGAGAGTCATCCCCGAGGGAACAGCACAGATGGCAAAAATCATGCTTAACCTTGACCCTCTTGGTCAAGCCTCAGACTGGAGCTGTATTACTAGCCTCTTTCTCTCTTTTCTCTCTCTCTCTCTCTGAATGAGCTTTTCTGCTCCATAGACTGAGCAACAAGCTACCAATTTCCCTGTCCCTCCAGTTTGTGCACAGCCAAGGTGGAGGCTCCAGTTGTGCGAAAATAAACAATAAACAAATCTCTTCTAATAATTATATATAATCTCCTGGTTCTGTTTCTCTGGAAGCTCCTGATAATGTAATTCCTGAGAATGTCTGTGGATAAAAAAAACACATGGGCCAAGTATAATGGCACAGATATATGAAAATGCAACCGCAGGAGTCGTTACTTTGAATGTTAACTCTAAAACTTAATTTAAAAAATTAGAGACTGTGGAAATGGCTCATTGAGTAAGAACATTTTTTTGTGTGTGTGCAAGCATGAGGCCCTGAGTTCAAGTCCCGAGTACCCACATAAAAAGCTGGCTGTGGTCATGCATGGACCTCTAACCCTAGCATTGTGGAGTCAGAAGACTGCTGGGGCTTCCTGGCCAGCTGCCTGACTACAGATTCAGTGAAGATCCTGTTTCAAGAAAGTAAGAGTAGAGCAGGACAGCTGATGTGCTTGCTGCTCCAGCCTCTGCATGTACACCCATGTACATGTAATACACATAACACACACACCCCGAGCAAAAAAGGAAAATGTAAACACATAGAAGGCATAGATATTAAGTGCACCCTGATTCCTGGTTCTATAGCAATTTTGTAGTCATGAGTTTTCTGCCTGCTTGTCCCCCACAGCTCTTACATCTTCACCAGACTGTTATTACCAAGGAGCGAGACAGCAGAACCCTGGATGAGAGAGCTACTACACAACAGAGGCTAGATTTCAGGTCGCAGTATCTATTCGTTGCTTTCTCTCTAGCCAGGAATGAAGGAAATTCAGCTTCCATCTATACCTTCAAGTTCTGGGTCCTTCCTAGGAAAACCTGCTGTTGGCTGTGTTGACTTTCCATTACATAAAACAAAGCAAATTTCATCTTAATCAAAGGGGATATATAAATGTGTGTGTGTGTGTGTGTGTGTGTGTGTGTGTGTGTGTGTGTGAAGTTGAATAAAAGCTCAATCCTAGTCACAAAAGGTGCTTGAATATTAGAGTTTGTAGGTTTTATTTTACTTTTTATAGTGGAGCTGGGATAAACCCAGGGCTTTGCACACTACACAAGTACTCTACCACTGAGCTCCCCGCTGCCCTTCAGGGCTTAATTTTAGATATTGCTCAGTTGTTGAAAAGAGAAAGGAGCTATAGACTTGCAGTGATTTTTAAGGCACAACTTTATTTAAAAAATATAAAACCAAAACCCAGTGTCTTAACGCAACCTCATTTTTTTAATCAGTATCCTCCCATTTTCGCTGGTGGATTTTGCTGAAGTGGTTTTAAATCATGACTTTGCAGCCCTGGCACACACTAAGTGTTCACTGAGGCCTGTGCTGCAGTTGTAGAAGTACCTGGGTGAGTACAACAGGGTATATACAGAGCTTCACAGGAGAAGAACTATCAATGAGATTTGTAACACCACGCTGTAGGGTTTAGGGATTTAGTCAGTAGCAGAATTCTTCCCTTGAAGGCACAAGTCCTCAGCACTAGGAGGAAAAAAATGGCAAATAGCATGTGATACTTTTGAGTCCTTTGGCAAGCCACCCAATGCTGGAGACCCCTGACATGTATTAAATCAATCCGTTTGATTCTCATGGGTGTTCTGCCCACCCATTCTTTAGATGGTGTCCCTAACAAGGGACACCTGAGAGGTTGAGACTCCCTCCTCTGCCCACCCTGTTCTTCCATATTCCAGCCATCTGTAGTCCAGCCCGGAGATGAAGGCATCCTCTGCCTGTTTCTGAGGCTGGCCCTGGCCTCAGTTGATGTGGTAATCAGAGCCTCTGTAGCCTGCAGGGCTCAGCGGCCAGGAAGCCCAGGAATGTGTGGCAGGCGGGACCCAGGCAAGCTTTCCAGGAACGTGGCAGGGAGAAGGTTCTCTGAGCCAAGTTGCAATCTGAGACTCCATCCTTCTGGGCTTTCCCTGGAGTCCCACGCTGGCACCTTCCAGAGAGCCCAGAGATGGACTGCCTTCTTGCTTTATCCTCGGGGGTGTCACATGAGTCCGGGATTCTGGTCTTGATCAATGCCTTTTTGGTTTCTCCACGACCTCCAGAAAATGATTCCCTGATCAGAAACCCCGAGACAAGGAGGGTGGTACAGAACACAGATGCCCCAGGCAGGACTTTCTACTTTCTGTCACCCTGGCCAGTGGCCATGCCATAGCCTGGGACATACATTTCTTCCTGCAGTAACAGATAGTAGCTCAAGGGCAGACTTGCTCTTGACTCCAAGTCCACCCAGGGAAACTCTGCCAGGGTCTCCTCCCAAGTTGTGTGCACTGGTCTCTTATGGCTAGTGTCCTTTCAGTGATTTGAATCTCAGAGGCTGATCCGTGTAGTTGCCTGAGACCCTGCACATAGAAGGTCCGTAGACTCCTTTTAATGCTATGCTGTCTTGATACATTTACACTTGATTTCAGCCCAAAGGCTAGGAAGTGATAGGCCTTAATACATTTAAAAAGATCTCATCTTGTCATTCTGCATTGGGCCCTGCAAACCAGGTAGCTGGCCCTAGTCTGCACTCATTAAAATGTTGACCCTTCATCATGGCACCTGGGCTTGTCAGACTGAGATGAGCTCTTGTGGCTTTTCTCATTATCAAGCTTCTAGTACATTCCCTTGCCCTTGATCAACAGTTCCCAAGCCCCATACAGAGTATACCTCCCATTGTAAGACGCTGCCGTGATTGTATGACTCTTCTGGTTTCCTTTCAACAAACATGCATGCTTTGGTCTTCAGTAGACATATCCAGGGGTGCCCTTGCAAACCCAGTGTTTCTGAGTCACTCCAAGCTTAAAGCACAGAGTCTTGGGGTGAGTGCTCAGTCCATACAGGTTCTGGACCTCTTTCCTCTTCTCTATGCTCCTGAGACATGTTCATATTATTACGTTATTCATTCATTTTTACAAATTCGGCTTCCTCTGGATCCCTTGTATTTTACCTCACTATGCTATGCAGAGTAACCGCCAAGCTTAAGTGACTGGTTCCGTGCAAGTTTCATATGCCAGTGGTAGGGTCCAATGCCAGCAGAGGACCGGAGAAACTGGGTTCCTCAGCAGCTCAGCCTTAAAACCTGGGGACATGAGGAAGGCAGCAACTGGCTGTCCTGGAGCCTCCTGGTCCTGAGCTCAGCCTTCTGGCCTCTCTTCACATTACAACAGAGTGACTTTGGGATGAGATTGGCCATTTCAAGGACCCTGGGTTGGAAGAGGGTGGGTCCATAGATGCTCATGCTCACAGTCTGACTTTATGTGTGGGTGGCAGTGGGTAGGGAGTCAGAGCTCCAGCCTGGCTGTGGCAAGTCTGACACCATGTGCATGATGGATTTTTCCACTCACACTATCCCTTTCTACCCAGCAGCTCTCCTGCCACTGTTAAATCTTGACCAGTGCTGTCCAGGAGAAATAGTAAATGAGCCAGTTACATAAGTAATTTTAATCTTCTAGAGTCCATGAAAGGAATAAAGGGGGAGAAAAAAGACAAAATGTATTCCGATGATATACTTTATTTTCTTCCATATTTTCAAAATATTATTTCAGTATGTAATCAATAAAAATGTTATGAGATGTTTCACATTCTTTTTTAGGGGAAGGCTTTAGCATCAAAGAGCATGTTTAATATTTTTAGCCCATCTCCATGTAGACAAGGGCTTAGCAGACACAGGGCCAGTGGCTACCATTTTGCATTTAGGTCCTCAGGCAAGAGTTGATTGCCCCAGTGAACAGCAGGTGCTGAGTAACTAGACAGACCAGTAACATGTTTTGGCCTCTGAGCCCCTGAAGAGGTTCAGTTGAAGTGAGTCAATAGTTAATGTTTTCTTCTTTAAAAAATATCTTGTGTGTGAGAGAAAGGAGGAAGAGAGAGAGAGCAAGCAAGTGTAGAGGGCTTGTGCATGGGTACCTATGTGCAGCACACATACGTAGAGGTCAAAGGACAACCTCAGATGTCAATCATTGCCTGAGACAGTCTTGTTTGCCACTATATAAGACAGAAGCCTTCTATTTCTGCCTCCCAACTTACTGTATGCATGTATTACAGACGTATGCTACTACACCACACTTTGTATGAGTTCAAGGAATCATGCTCAGGCATGGCAAATAATTTACCCCTTCAGCCATCTTCTCAGCCCAAGTTTTCTTTTTGTTTTGTTTTTTTGTTTTTGTTTTTGTTTTTGAGCTGAGGATCGAACCCAGGGCCTTGTGCTTGCTAGGCAAACACTCTACCACTGAGCTAAATCCCCAACCCCCAAGTTTTCTTTTTGAAGCCAGGCTTCACTGTGTTGTCCAGGCTGGTCTGGAATTTATAGGCTGAAATAACTCTCTTGTCTCAATCTCCCAGGTCATTGAAACTACAGGCACACACTCCTGTACCCTGTGAATCAATAGTTTTAAAGATCATGGTTTAGCCATGAGGGGTAGACCAGCAGTCTGTCCATTGTAGTCAAGGCTCTGGGGGCAGAGGAGGAGACACACGTCCCGTTTCTTCATGCCAGCCATCTGAAGCATGGGAAGATGTCTGCTCAATTCAGGCCACACCCCTAGAGAGGTGATAGATGTGGGGGGGGGGGCATCCTTGCTGTCTAATTAATAATTTCTTGTTCCCTGTGCATTCAGCAGCCTGGTGGTTCTGGAGAAAGCTGCTGGCCTAGTAAAGAGCCCAGGCAAGCAGGTGTGAAGGCAGCCCACGGAGCTGCAACCCACTAGCTATTTAGCACAGGCACAAAAGGAGCTGAGAGAGCCACTGCCCCTGGGAAAATGCCAAGAATGTTTTGCAAACCAGTGTGACCCCTGAGGCAATATTTGTTCAAGGCAAAGATGAGAACTCAGCCTGGGGAGAGAAGAAGAAGAAAATGATGGCCGCATTTTAACAGAGGCTGGTAAAGACAGAGGTTGGGATGAGGCCCTGAAAGACCCCCTCCCCGAAGGGCCCCTGTGGGCAGAAAATGAGTACCCCATGGGTTGTATTTTCATTGACTAGCCTGGAGATCCCTGCCTTATGGAATCTTCTTATCTCATGCTGTCATTCTGGCCGTGCCCACAGATCCATCAGCATCCTGATGCATTTGTTCACCTTGTAGGTGACACACCTGGGCATCCTCCTGGGTACTCTTATGGGCCCAGTCAGGGTCTGATGGGTCCCAGGTGCTGATGTGGAATATAACTATCAAATCTTTTTTTTTTTTTAACTGCCAAATCTTAATCTAAGCCCTTTCCTGCTGGATATAAGTGCGTGAATCTTCTTGTGTTGTTTATGACGTACAACCTGTGGCCATTCTCATTCCCACTGGGGAATCTCACAGAGCCAACTCCCAAAGCCTCTGCACTGCATTTTTATTTTACCCGACTTTATTACTTTGTGTTGTGTTATATCTTAAAGCGGGATTGGATAAGGACCCCAGGGCCTCAGGTGCTGGGCAAGCACTACCACTGAGTCACACTGGTCATGCCTCCATTTGCACTGACCTTTAAAGGTCGAGAAACTCAAATCAAAGGACAACAATTACCAGCCCCCATCAGTTTCAGGAGTCAGTAGCTCTGGGACTGCTCAGGGCCCCGAGTGGAATGCTGGACACCATGCTGGCCAGTTGGTCATGAGCATAAAGAGTTCTTGTCCATGTACTAAGATGCCCATAGGAACTCCCTAAAGTCCTGTGTGTGCCAGAGTCAGGAACCTGAAACATGTCTGTTTATTCATTCATTTCGTTATCTCCAACCCCATCTGTCTCTCTACCTATAATCCTTACTTAGAATAGAGTTCAGCAGGAGAAGGCAAGACTACACCATAAAACAAAGCAAAAGTTGGCAGAGAAAGAGGATGCTGAGTTTCAAGGCACAGGGAACGACTGGAGAGTTTGGGGCTGCTCTTTGTCTTGGGTAATGGCTACCTGACTATGCATTTGTAGAAAGTCACAGAACTGCTGTGTGTAGTGGCAGATGTCTGTAACATATGAGAAAATCAGGTAGAAGAAGCTAGCCTAAGCTACACAATGACGCGCAAGCCAGCCTGAATCCCCAAACCCTATCTCAAAAGAATAAACAGACAAAAGTCATAGAACTATGTGATTTAAAAGGGATAAAATCATTGCACACAATTATACATCAATAAGAATATTTTTTAAATGTTGAGCATAAAGGAACAACCCAGTTAGGGAAACATGGTAGATAACAGAACAATGGGCACCTTTGGGGATGGGGTTCACTCTGGCTGAGAGGAGGTATTGGAGGCCATCTGGAAGGAAGTTGGGAGGTATCCAGTCCCTGGACCTAGGTGGTAGGTACATGGGTATATCTATCTATGTAAAAAATGTACTGGGCCCTACACTTCGTACTGTGTGTGTACTATACACAGTAGAGGAATGTGTTGCTTAATCTTCATTGTCAACATGTCTGGATTTGGAAACCCTGAGGAGACACGCCTCTGAGCTTATCTGTAAAGTTGCTTTAAGAGAGAATGAACTGAATGCTGGACTATCCACCCTGAACGTGAGTTGCATCATTCTATGGATGGAGGGCAAAGGAGGAAGCCAGATGATCATGGGCATTCTCCTTCCTCTGTTTCCTGGTGACATTACAGACCATGCCTTTCCCACCATAATGATTGTATGACTTTGAACTATGAGACAAAACAAGCTTTCTTTTGTGTTAGGTACTTGGTCACAACCAGGAGAAAAATAACTAATGCAAAGAAATAATAATAATAATAAAAGGAAAAGAATGATCACCTCTTTAAAGAAAAAGCTTTGTAATTTAAAAATTCTCCCTTAGTCAGACTGGCCTCCTTCACTTAGCTGCTTGGGTATGGTCTTCCCTGTTTATCAGAGAAGAAAGCATCAAGTCCCCTCAGCCATGTAGCTCACTCTGACAGTGCCACAAAGTGGATATTCACTTGGCTGAGTAAGGGGGCGGGGGTGAGATTCACAACATATAACAGGTACAGTGCAGCATGTCAGTCAGAAACCATGGGCCCAGATGTTAAGATTTGGGCACAAAACAAATATAATGTCAGTCACATATACACAGGCAACAGTTCTGGGCCTTTAAATGTTTTTGTTATATTAGTGGAAGATAACTTGCTCATTAATGGCATTGCCCTTGGAAGGGAACAATACAGTTCTCATAGGACCCTGATTAGTTCTTAAGAGAGCAATTTGTATAAAAAGGGCATGAATGGGGCCTTGGGGATATAGCTTATGGCAGAGGGCATGCTTAGCAAATGGAAGTCCCTAAATTCAACCTAAAGCACCAAAACCAGGGGGTAAACAAAAGAGCAGACTGGTCCTTTTGCACCCTCTGGCTTTCTATTTCATCCTATGATCTCCTCACACCAGCTCCTGCCCACGATACCATGCTGTGATGTGGCTGGGAAGGTCCTCACCAGAGGCCAAACATGTCACCCAATATCAGACTTTCAACCTCCAAAACTATGAGCGAAGTAGAAATCCTTTCTTTATAAAGTCCCCAGAGTCAAGTATTTTGTTATAAAAATGGAAAGTAGACTAAAACATTCCAATCCCAATAGCTCTCCCTGAGGCCATTCTTAGGCTAGGAATGAATTTTAGAATAACTCTTACCTTCTCACCTATGTGGAGCTCCCAGACTGCTGGCTCTCAACATGCCATTGCCATGCTGGTATCCTCACAGACAAGCAAGAAGCCATGGGCCCTGCCCCGGAGGTGGAGAGTGCACCCAAGTCATCGGTCTTGACAACTCTGTAGCAGTCCTGGCTCTGTCAGATCCTGGGTGTTTGAGTACTGAACAGACCCTGTCAGCCTTGGCTGCTCTGCACAGAGGCAATTCTATTTGCCATCATCTACAAGCCTTAGAGACTCCTAAGCACATGAGGTCAGTGGCAGTGAAGTCCGTGGCATCCTGCCAAGTAGCAGTTTTTTTCTCTGAGGGCCACTCACTGAGGCACATGGCAGGGGCTGCCATCTGGCTAGAGGAAGGCAGGTTAGAAAGAAGAGTTAGGGAAGAAAAAACAATGTACCTTGTTGAAACCTTTGGTGACCAAATTGATGGCAAGCTCCCGGCTGACTCCATCCACCCAGGCCACGTCCTTCTCCCCGATGGGTTCAGAGAGGAAGGCTCTCAGCCTAGGAGACATGTGGTCCATCTGCTGCAACAGATATGGGAGGGAGAGAGGGTGAGGAGATGTCTGATTGCTCATACTACTGTGGGCATTGGGGAGGTCCCTCTGTCTAAGGAATGGAGGGCAACAGATGGCAGACTGGAGTCTATCATTCCACATCTCCTGGGGACTTGTAAATACCAGGCGTGCTGTCCCGTGCTGGAGGCCTTTACACTTCCTTTCCTACCTGGGTGGAGGAGAAGTGTGCGGATGGCTGTGGATGAGAAATGAAGGCGAGCTAAACGCTAAGAATTCCAAGCTCCTTCCCAACTCCTTCACCCAACACACTCAAAGAAACAATTGTCGAGCTGGTAAGACGACTCTGGGTAAAGGCACTGGCCACCAGCCTGATGGTTTAATCCTCTAAACCAGGATGTGGTGGTTAAGTTTTAAAGGTCAACTTGCCACAATTTGGAGTTACCTGGGAAGAGAGCCTGGAGGAGGGACTGCCTAGATCAGGTTAGCCTATGGGCATGTATGCCTAGAGGGGATTGTATTGTTCATTAACGCAGGAGGACCTGGCCCACTATGGGTGGCTCTGTTCCCCAGGCAAAGGTTGCTGAACTATGTAAAACAGAAGGAAGCTAGCAGAGCAGGTAGCATGAGTGTGGTCTTTTCTCTTTGCTCTGCTTTTGACTGTGGACAAGGTGTGACTAGCTGCTAGAGTTCCTTCCTTGACATCCCCTCACCCAGAATTGTAAGCTGGAATAAATCCCTTCCTCCCCAAGTTGCTTTCCTCCCCCATGATTTGCCACAGCAACAGAAATGAAGTTCTCTTCAGACCTCCTTATGCCTACCGTGGCACATGTGCCTACCACCACAATAATGAGAAATGTAAAGAAAATTTAGCCGGGGGCCGGGCGGTGGTGGCGCACACCTTTAATCCCAGCACTCCGGAGGCAGAGGTAGGCAGATCTCTGTGAATTTGAGGGCAGCCTCGTCTACAGAGAGAGTTCCAGGACAGGCTCTAAAGCTACACAGAGAAAACCTGTCTCTCACTTGCCTAGCAAGCGCAAGGCCCTGGGTTCGATCCTCAGCTCAAAAAAAAAAAAAAAAAAAAAGTAACACATTTTTTTGGGGGGGGGGGGTGGGGGGGAGAACTGCTTTCTTTGGTTAGCTAACCTATCCTCTCTCTTAGTCACCTGATTTTTTTTTTTTTGTCAGCCTTGTATTTTAGCTTTTATCAAACTCTGTGATGGTTGGCAGATAGGAATCATAAAGAGCCAAAGTCCAGGCTGAAGTTGGATGTGGTACAATTGAGGCAATTCCACTTCTTTAACAAGACTGCTGGCATAGTCCCTGTCCTGAGCCTCTCCTGTGAGATGTCCACACAGGGGCTGGGAGTGGCACTGGACAGTAAGACACTAGCCTGATGGCCCTGGGATAGATCTCCAGAAGCTAAAACAAACAACCGAAATCACCCACCAGCAAACAAACAAAAAAAACAAACTGCTCATGCTCTGGACTCTGTCACAGTCTGAAATGTCCCCCACTAGCTCATGTTTTGAACGATTGGTCCCCAGCTCAGGGTACTATTTTGAAGGCCACGGAACCTTTTTGGAGGAAGGGCTTTGGCTGAAGAAACTAGGTCACAAAGGGTGGGGGCCTTTGAAGGTCAGACCCACTACTGCTTCTGGCTTGTGTTCTCAGCTTTCCAGTCTGCTACAATGTGAGGAATCCCTGCCAGGCACTCCCACCACCAAGGGCGGCTCCCATCATGGTTTTCCTGCCTCAATGGACTCAAGTGTTTCTGAAACTGTGTCAGATATTCTGTTATACTCACTCAGGAAGAAAAGAGTTACTTACCCTCCTGACTTCTTTCTCACCCAGTTTTATTCACCCAAGCCCTCAGCCGATGGGATCACTTGTATTATTCAGGTCAGCCCGCCCCTGTCATTGCCTTACATGTCTACCTTCTCTGGAAACACCCCACAGACACCAGTTCTGGACACCTAATCGAGTCAGATTAACACAAGAGATAGAACACCTTGCCTGGTACTTGAAACACCGTGGGTTAAATCCTCAAAGCTAGGGAATTGGGGGAATATGTGTTGCCTCATGTCACTGGCTCTATGAATCCAAGGTCTATAGTCTCAGCACAACCAGGTTTTCAGTTGAGCAAAGGTCACCACCTTCCTTGCTGCACTGGGATGAACATCTCTTCTCAACCGATCCCACATTTGAGGTTTGTTCATTGCAGAATCCTTTTCTCGATGTCAATTTCTGTTTCAGTTTGTGATTTGAGGGGGAAAAAAATCCAGTTTAAAGTGGCTCACACAAGATTGAATTAGCACACGCTATCAAAAAGTCCAAAAGTGGTCAGACATGTTTGGATCAACATAGCTCTCTTGACTCAGCCTTCCTTTGTTCATCAGCTCAAGTCTTAGCTTAAATTCTCCTCAGAGATAAGCTGGTTGCTTTAGAGCCCACCATGACTTTTGCAAGCAGTACCCTTCTTCCCAAAAGAAAACAAAAGCTTTCTGTAGTCCATACTGTCATACCCAAGGCCCTACAATAGAAGTTCTGGCCTGATGTATATGTACTTCCTCTAGGATTGCAAATCTCTTGAGCTGCCTGGGTCCGTGGTTCTGGGTCAAAAACTGGGATGTTTACCGTGTTGCTAGGGATGATTACCCAGCATCAGAATAGGGCAAGAGAACATCTACCACAGAAATCCTCAGTAGATCATGAGGACTCAAGGGCTGCTGTTGCCTCCTCATGGCCTTCTCTCCCCACCGCAGCCTGGTGCTTAGGGTACCTTGACTGACACATGGTAGACCCTTGACAACATAAACGTGTGATCAGATACATCCAGCCTCTCCATTCCCGTCTCCACCCTCCTGACCTTTGTGCCAAGCAGTTCTCCTCTTGTCCTCCGGTTCGTTTTGGAACACCTTGAGTTGAAACTAAACTCTACGAGAAAAGATGGATCCAAAGGCTCTAATTTTAGAGAGTTCTGTGTGTCAGCAGACCCTAGGAAGGAGAGAAGACAGGAGAGGCAGTGGAGGGTCTCTCACACGGCTACTCAGATCTGTAGACATATGAACCCTAACCATGACGTGGAGGGCTCCAACCACTCTTTTTATCTGTGTGTTGTTTCCTAATACGAAAGACTGCTTAGGGCCAGCATGAGCAGATGAACTCCTCAGCACCCTCGGATCTACAAGCTAATGGTTGGAATTAGTGGTCTGCTCAGGCGCAGGCCAGGCTCAGGATTTCTGAATGAGGAACAGCTTGGAAGTCCCATGGGCCATGCTAACTTTGCTGAGGGAAAATTCCACCTACTATCCACCTTAGCCATCTGTTAAGATAAACCTCCCCCACGATACCTAAGAACAAATGGAAACTACAACAATGTTATCAGTGTGCCAGCCTCATCAAAGACTCGAACAATTTCTGTTTGTTTTTCCCACAGCTGAACCCACTCAGTGCCTTAAAATACCTCCAAACACCTCTAAGGAGATGGCAGGAGTGTGTCCCCTCTCTAGGCCCACAGCAGGGATGGCAGTGAAAGGTCTTGGTGTTCTTTAGGAAGACTTCAGTGGATCTCATCAGGTGAATTGGCTCCACAGAAGTAACTTTTTTTTTTAATGCCGGTGTAGAGCAGAGGTTTTATTTTATTTAATTAATTTATTTAATGTGCATTGGTGTTTTGCCATCGGTGTCAGATTGTCTGGAGCTGAAGTTACAGAGAGTTGTGAGCTGCCATGTGGGAGCTGGGAATTGAACCTGGGTCCTCTGGAAGAGCAGTCAGTGTTCTTAACCATCGAGCCATCGCTCCAGCCCCCGACAGGAGTAATTCTTAGTTGTCAAAATGGGAGCCCAGTGGGTAGGGGGGTGCTACTGGCATCTAATGGACAAGTCCACAGTCCCCACAATCTAGAATTATCTGGGATGCTGGTGAAAGCACAGACAGATGAAGAACCAATGGTAGGTGAGAGGAAGGCAGGCTGGGATAGACAAGAGGGGCCATGGCCGGACAGCTTTGAGGGTACTGAAAGAAGGGGGGCTCCAGTGGCTAGGGGGTTCTTTCAGAGATTTTAGGTTACCCCAGTCAATTCTCATATGGGTACTTTCCCTTTATAAGCATGGATCTGGCCTTTAGGGGAGGAGGGAGGGAGGGAGAGTGGGAAGGAGGAGAGAAAAACACACACACACACACACACACACACACACACACACACACACACACACAGAGAGACAGACAGACAGAGAGAGAGAGAGAGAGAGACAGACAGAGGGAGAGAGAGAAAGAGAGAGAGACAGACAGACAGAGGGAGAGAGAGAAAGAGAGAGAGACAGACAGACAGACAGACAGACAGACAGAGGGAGAGAGAGAAAGAGAGAGAGAGAGAGAGAGAGAGAGAGAGAGAGAGAGAGAGAGAGAGAGCACGCGCCCAGGTTCAGGTGTTATTCTACAGAGAGTTGTTATTGGTTTGAACAAGTTCTTGATTCTCATATTACCTAATGTAAAAGAGTCGGAAGAAACTAAAGAAAACTAGGTGGGACCATGCTAAAAGGGCATAGTGTTCTGCTACCAAGTATCTACTAGAAGCTGTTAAATACTTGAGCTGCTGTAGAAAAGGCAACTCAGCTATTTTTCTGAAGCTTTCTTGGACCGGGAGAATAGTTCTAAGCCATTTGTCCATATTACTTTAATGACCTTTATATTATTACCAGGGGACAATAAATGCTGTGAGACGGTTCTGTTATTACTAATAATGATAATTGTTTGGTCCTCAACCACTACACACAGTTTGATTGGGAATGTAATCAACTCAATCACTATGAAAGTGGTTGTTTGGAAATTCCTCAAAAAATAAAAACAGATAACCACATGACCCAAATATACCTACCACTCCTGGACAGAGACCTGAGGAATCTAAGTCAGCAGGCCACAGAGACACCTGCTCACCCATGCTTACCCTAGTGCTCTTCACAACAGCCACGATACAGAACCAGCTTAGATGCCCACCAACAGATGAATACATAAAAAATGTGGCATGTATACACAATGGGGTTTTGTTCAGTCATTACGTCATTTGCTGTGGGAAAATAGACACAACTGGGGATCATCCTGTTAAACAAAAAATCCAGACGCAGACAAATCCTGCATGCGTTCTCTCATGGGTGGAATCAGATTGAACAAAGAAGAGGGAGGACTATGTGAGAACAGAAGGGAAGAGGAGGAGGGGAAGGAGGTGTCAGGAGAATGTGATCAAAGTATGTTATATACAGGTGTGAAAATGTCATAAAGAAACGCTGCTTTGTACATACTTTAAAACACAATACTTTTACAAAGGAACTATTCAGCCCTAAACGTCAATAGTGATGAGGTTAGAGACCCCAGGCTATAAATAATAGAAAATCCAGATTCAAACACTCTTAGACAGTAGATCCACTTCCAATCTCACATAACCCAAAAAGCTTCTGATGACGGAGATTTGGGATTTTGTCAATTGGTGTCTCAGTAGTCTCATCAGGACCAGGTTATCTGTCCTCCAGGTTTTCTCTGATGCCTTCTGCCCATAGAAAGGTGACTCTATTTCTCCTTGAGTGTTCCTAAAGGGACATCAGCTTCCCTTAGTTTCAAGGCCTAGAATCAGACAACATGGCCACCTCCCTCCCCATCATGTCATTGGCCTGGAGGGAGATCATCACAGGGGGGTGAGCCCAGTCTCCCTGAAGCACAGCCAATAGCAGCTTCCTGACAGGAAGGGCGGAAGAGAAGAGCAGATGCTTGAGAGTCAAACACCATCTTCTAATAGTCCAGCACAGACAGGCTTCTTTCAAAGCCTTGAGCCTTGTTGGAAACACCACAGGCATGGGATGGACCTTGGGGTCTGTGTTTACAACAGGCTCCATGGAGGGCCTAGGATTACTGGTCTACAGGTCATACGTTGAGCAAATCACCACATGATGTTACGCATTCCTTTTATGCTATGTATTACATAAAACTGCTTCTTGGCCTGATGAGATGGCTCAAAGTGGGTAAAGGCAGTTACCACCAAGCCTGATGACCTGAGTTCTTTCTACAAGGGAAGAGGAAAGAACTGACTCTCATGAATTATCCTCTGGCCTCCCCACGTGTTTTCGTGACATGTATGCCCCAATCCCAATGAATGTAATAAAAGGGGTTTTTAGAATTGTCATTTAGTCCTCTTTACATGTGTGGTTCAGGAATGGTGAGTGTTTTCACAACGATGTGCAACCCATCTCTGGGCCTCTTCCTTCTACAAACAGAGCCTCTGTAGCCATGAACAAGGACTCTCCCGTCCTCCCTTGCCTACCCCCAGCCTTCAATGACACCTTATATCCATGGAATCTCACAGCATCCTTTTGTGGAATTTTGCTTAGCATAATGTCTTCAGGGTTTACCTGTACTGTGGCTTGTACTAGCGTGGCCATCATTTTTGAGGATGGAAAATATTTGACCTCTGTGAGGATTGCTGGCCTGAACACGGAAGCATGAGCGTGCCTCTGAAGTCCTGAATCTAGCTCTTTGGGGTACAGATTCAGAAGCAGAAATGCTGTGTTACATGGTGACCCAATTTCAATTTTTTTAAAAAGCAATCATCATAGTTTTGCATTTGGCTTAAACTTGACTGCACATTACACTCATGTGAAGATTTTTCCAAATGACTTCTGTTTGACTTCCCTGCCAGGGAAGACCCTCCGATTACAGGTGCTCTCTCAGTGCCTGCATTCTAACCACAAAGGACTGCTTGGGGAGAACACACTGGCAAGGAATGACCTCAATCAATTCTGGTTTGAGATACTCAGCAAGTCCCCTGCTTAAATAAATAAAGGAGTCAGTGATTCCTCTTCCAGGTTTCAATTTATTTATCTTGGGATTTGGCTGGGCCTCCAAATCTTTCAAAAGCCCCTTAGTGGAAGCTGGGCATGGAAGCATGCACCTTTACTCCCAGCACTCAGGAGGCAGAGCTAGCTAGATATCCGTGAGTCTGGTCTACATAGAAAGTGCCAGGACAGCCAGGGCAACATAGTAAGATCTGTTTCAAGTAAATACCACCCTCCTCAAACAAACAACCAAACAGCATCATCACCACCACCACTACCACCACCACCAACACCTCCTTTATAAGTGTCTGAGATTTGAGAACCACTACTTCCTTATTTTTCTCAGAAAGTTTAGGCTACTTTGCTAGAATGATGGGCTCCAGCTGGGTAGGATTTTGTGTATGACTGGTATGTCTGTGTCGCCTATGGTGACTCAGCCCAGCTCCAGGACAGTATCACCTCCAAACCACCAGGCACATCAGATCCTCATTAGCCACCAGTATGAAGACAATGATCCCCCCCCACTCCCATGGCTTTGAACTCAGAGAACTTCAGAGGCAGGCAGGCCTTGGGAATCACCTGCTCCATTTTCTTTCTTTTGAAATTCAAAAATATTTCTTTATTTCAAAAGAAAATTTATCTGGATGTATTTATGTAGCGCAATCAAAGCAGAATTACTCTAGGATGTTCGGAATGAGGCAAGATCACTGAGATCTGGGAGCATCTCCCTAGGTACTGGTATTCCCCATATCCATCTCTGATCTAACCTAAATCATTCTACCCATTGGGAAACCAAGGCTCAAGAATTGAGTTCATGTGCTGGAGACCATGCGTCTGTCGAGCAGCCTGACTTTCTGTCTCCCAGCGGAGTGTCCCCCTCTGGAGACATGCAGTAGTCCCTGGACTGCTCCAGTTGGGCACAAGATTGAGTACTCGGTCACTAGATACCATCAGAGCAGCTGCAAATGCCTTGGCATAATCCTGCCAGGGAAGACCCTCCAATTACAGGTGCTCTCTCAGTGCCTGCATTCTAACCACAAAGGACTGCTTGGGGAGAACACACTGGCAAGGAATGACCTCAATCAATTCTGGTTTGAGATACTCAGCAAGTCCCCTGCTTAAATAAAGAATAAGTCAGTGGGATTTAATCACAATTCCCAAAGGAACTACCTCCCCTCACAAGCTCCACACCATTTAAAGGTCATTTTCAAAGGCTACATAATAGGTCTTAAAGAAGAGATCGTCACAAGCACACCCCCAGATAAATAGGGTGAGATGGGGGTAACTTCGGGAATGCCACGAAAATGCTTATCTGGGGTTTGGGCTGCAAGCTCCAGTTGGGACATTCTAGTGGGTGTGTCCACTCCTTGGTCCATAGGGCTGCATGTACTCTGAGGACAGCGATCAGCGTGGCTCAGGACCAAATTGCAGACTTACTGAAAGCAATATGAGCTCTTCTTTTGTAATTTTTTTTGGTGGGGGCAAGTGAGGGACTCGATGGTATGGTTTTGAGCCTGAACTTTGTGACAACATGTATCACAAGGTCAAAAGGTTGGACCTGATGTAATAGGAATTCAAGATGGAACATCTTCCAGGAAATAAAAATGAAGTTTATATTCTCTGAGAATTGTATCAGATGACACAAAACTGTCACCCATAAGAACACAATTGTTTTCTTAAAATGCAAATTGGAAAAAACAGTATTTCAAAGTACTTTATATAACCTATGATTTTAAGTGCATATAATTAAATTATGAAACCAAGAATATATAAAACCATCTTGTCTATGTTTCTAAAAGTTTTTATATCCAAATGGCTAAAAATCATCCTCAAGAGGACTTACTTTTCAAAAGAGTGAGAGATTATTTTATTTTCATGATTATTGTTAGGTCCTCAATGGTATTACCTAGATCAGGGACTGAGATATTAAATTTTAAACTTCCTATTTGGCCTTGTGAGAGGGCAGGAGGAAGAGTTACAAGAAATATTATGGGGTTGTGGGTCCTGAAAGCATTAGGGATGCTACCAGTTAGCTCAGTGGCAGTGGCAGAGTGCTTGACCAGTATACATGTAGTCCTGGGTTCAATTCCCCTGTAGTGACCAAAAAAGAAAGAATATTACGGGGCTGGAGTGATGGCTCAGTGGTTAAGGCCCTACTGTTCTACCAGAGGACCAGGGTTCGATTCCCAGCACCTACATGGCAGCTAACAACTGTCTGTAACTCTAAGATCTGACATCCTCACACAGACATATATGCATACATACACCAATGCACATAAAATAAAGATAGCTTTTTTTTTTTTTTAAAGAATATCACTATAAATATTTTGTCCTGTTGAATACTGTGGAGGGCTGGAGAGTGGTTTAGAGTACTTGTTGGTCTTATAGAGGACCTGGGCTCAATTCCTAGCACCCACATGGTAGCTGACAACTATCTGTAATCTCAGGAGATCTTGTGCCCTCTTCTGACCTCCACAAGCACCAGGCATGAATATGGTGCACGTACATACAAGCAAAACACTCATACACATAAAATAAAAATGTCTAATGTTTTTTAAATGCTGTGCATTGTCGAGGCTGGGCCATCAACACTCCATCACGAGAGGGGAGTGCATAGGATCCTGCCCTCCCTGAGGAGCCACAGACAAGTTAATGGTTGCTGGGGGAGGGGAGGTCATATTCCTCGCAGGTGTGGTCACTAGTGTGTTGCCCTTTCTGAAGCCAACAGTTCCCCCACCTTGCTTATGCAAGCAATGCTAATAAAATGCAATGTGGGGGAGAAAAGAAGAAATGACAGGGGATTAGTGAGGAAGAATAATGGGTTTGGTGGGAGGGAGTAGAGCAGTGGGGAATAAAACAATCTTAATGGGGGAATATGATCAAAATACTTTGTATATATGCACAAAATTGTGAAGGAATAATGCAGAAGTACTGCAGAGTATACAAAGTATTTCTTATGGAGTTTAATGACAAGAAAAAGTGTACCTTTCTAAGTAGGTGTATGCCACTTTCATGACAAAAAGAATTTGCAAGTGCTCCGTTTCCTTTTTCATACAGGCCGCTAGGACTCTGAGATCAGCCTGGTGACTGGATACCGAAGGTACCCCAGTTAGCATCCCTCACCCTAGGGTTCTAGTTGCTTTTTTTTTGGTTCAATGACGTCATCTTCCATACTTCTTGCAATTTCAAATTTCAAATCCACATATTCAGAGCACTCAAACTCACCTCTCCTTCCTCCCTTTTCCTTTCCCTCATCTTCTGTTTCTTGAGACAGGGCCCCCTATACTAAACAGCCTGGGCTGACGTCAAACTCTCCATCCTCTGCCTTAGTCTCTGAGTGCTGGGGTCACAACCATGCATTGCCATCCATGCCCAGCTACATCTTTACTGAGTGCAGTGTTACTATACCATGGGTCTCAAAGATCCAGGGCCTGATAGCTCAAGCCTGCCCATCCCAGCTACTTTGAAAACTGAAGCAGTGGGATAACAAATTATTAAGGCCCACAGAGCAGCTTAATAAGGCTTTTAATCTCAAAATAAAAAGGGGCTGGGAATGTAAGTGACAGAGTCCTTGCCTAGCTTACATGAGGCTCTGTGTTTACTCTCCAGAGAAGAGGGTGTGTGTGTGTGTGTGTGTGTGTGTGTGTGTGTGAGAGAGAGAGAGAGAGAGAGAGAGAGAGAGAGAGAGAGAGAGAGAGAGAGAGAGAGAGAGCTCGAAGATGTGAAGATGTGAAGAATATGAAACCCTCCTAGGCAAGCACACTAGGGACAACCAGTATCCAGTCTAGATGCACAGAACAGTGCACGGCTGCTAGCCCCCAAGAAGAAAAGCATGGGAATGAGAGCCACAGGCTGTCCCTTGCACGGGTTTGCAGGGCGACAGCAATGGGTAGACTGTACTGATGCAGGTGACCTGGATGGAGTGGACATACTCCCACAGCCATTGCACTGGAGTCTGAGGGAATGCTGTCTACCTAGCGGTCACTGCTGCTTCCTGGAGCCCTATGCCCTTATCTCCACTCTTCAGTCTATGGCCTCTTCCTTCATGGAGAAAGGATGAAAAGAAGGGTGGTGTTTTGTTTCCTTTTGTTGCTGTGACAAAATACTCTGACCTAGAGTCACTTGGGGAAGGAAAGGGCCCCTTCGGCTACCACTCCCAGGTCACAGTGCATCATTGAAAGAGGTCAGGGCAGAAACTTAAACAAGAACTCAAAGAAGATACCACAGAAGGATGCTGCTTTCTGGCTTGTCAGCTGCCAGCTTTCTTAGGCAGCCCAGGACCATCTTGCCCAGGAAAATGTCTCCTCACACAGCAGGCTGGGACCTTTTAGTCAATTAAAAGCAAGTCAATAAAAATAAGCAAGACAATCCCACATAGACATGTCCTCAGACTAGCCAGAGACTCCTTTTAGATGATCCTAGGTTGGGCCAAAGTGTCAGTTAAAGCTAGTGAGCACAGGCTGTGTACTGTTTCCTTGATGCTGGGGTCTGACTCTGTGGTGTTCAGAGTTGCAGGAGCCATGGAGAGGCTGCCCTTATACAATGGAAGGGAGCATCATGCTCATGGCCTTGGAGAGCTTCCAAAGGGCTATATTTTGTACAGTCAGCTCAGGAACCATCTCCAAGGTACACAAGGCTCACCTCAATGTCCCGAGGCCGGCTACTCAGGTTCCTCTCTCTGTGGGGATTGCTTAGCTGGAGGATGTGAGCTTGCCAGCTACTAGCTGAGGCCCCACTGACAAGGAAAGCAGCCCTGAGAGGAGGAAAAGGAGAGACCCCCTAGTACTGATTGGCATGCTGGGTTTAGCCATGCCTGAAGGCGCTACCCTTGGACTTCTCAATTATCTTAGGAAAAATCAAAGTGCCGCCCACTTTATTTTAGTTGGGATGGCTGGCATTAGGCATAACAAAGGACCCTAAATTATAGACCTTCCAAGTTCACTTACTAGCTCACTCATTCAATAGAAACCTGGGATGGGCATCACCAAGCCTTGGGAGCAGAGGAAGTCATTGTCAAAAACAGAGGTCATATTTCCTGTCCTTACCCTTAGTTCCCAGTCCACAACGGAAAGCGAGATCTTTTATTTCCTCTGCTATTTTCTGGCTTGCATGTGATTCTTCTACTACAGATCTTTCTCTTGACCAGTCTGCATGTGATGACCAAGTAAATTCAATGATCCCCAGGGCTTCAGTGAGCATCATCCACACCCAAGGACTTGAATCTTTGAACTTTGACAGGGCCTCCAGCAGAGGCTTCTCCATAGGCCCACAGTAGGACACAGTGATCTAGGTGTGAAGATGACAAGGCCAAGGAAGGGCTCCCATCCTTGGGGGATTGGAAAGGGGACATGAGTGAAGGTCATGAACTTCAGACTCTGCTGTCAGGTATCTGTGTCTGAAGGTGACTGCTAACTCCCGCTGGAGTGGCCTGGCTGAATAGAGGAGTCCTGAGTTTGGTTCAAGCTCTGCCTGTAGCCAGTTCACTAAGTGTGAGCCAATCATCTGTGCTTCATCAAACCAGAATGCTAGGCGTATTGGAACTCTGCACTCTGGATCCTTGCCACATTGTGCCTCTCTGTTCATTTACAGTCTTCAGATGGCACAAAAGCTCAAACAGGCTCCGTCCTACCAGTTCCAAGTCCAAACAGCTCTGAAAACCAGAGTGGTTTTTTTTTTTCCTTTTTTTTCTTGTTTTCATTTTTTGGCAAGGAGTACATACTTAGGAGCCAAACCTGGCCTGAATGGACATGAGGCTATTTATAGTCCTTATTATCCCATTTGGTGTGAGTATTTGTACATTTCATCACGGGAATATTAATGGGTTTGTTTACAGGGTGCTGGGCCAGACTCCACTGGGAATGTCTGGGAGACACAGAATAGGCACCATATTATATTGCCTTCCTAATATTAAAAATGTCTAAACTCCTCAAAACTTCCACCCACCTCTCCAATGTTGAATAAGGTTCTACGAATCTCCACCAAGGCCAGTGTGTAGCCAAGACAACTGCCAAGGTTCCCAGGACACATTAATGGCTCCCAAAGCTTGTCCACATGCCATCTCATCCCATGACTATAAGTCTCTCAGCACTTTCAAAATATCAGGTTGTACAATTATGTACTAGATCAGGTCATTTTAGTCAACAGTGGACATTACGTATGAAAAGGACCCAGTTGTAGGAGTACAATGGAGCTGAAACTCCCTATGGCCTGGAGATGTCATAGTCATCCTATCACTTGGCACAATGTTTGCAGCATAAACCAATATACTCATGACTGTTTAGCACATGACTGGGTAAAGTGTATGCCATGCCTGCGTGAAGACTGGGTTTGGATCCCCAGCACCCTATGTAAAAAGGTCAAGTGTGGTGACACATACTTATGACATCAGCACTGGGAAGGCTGTAACAAGAAGTTCACTGGGGCTCAATGGCCACCCACGATAGCCAATCAGTGAGCTCCATGTTCAGTGAGAGACCTGTGTGGCAGATGTTTTTCTTACTGCTGTGATAAAATACTTGAAACAACCTTAGAAAAGAAGGGTTAGTTTTGGCTCACGGTTCAAGAATCTATCATGGTGACAGGAGCTTAAGGCAGCAGGTCACACTGTACCAGTAGGCAAGATGCAGAGAGAGATGAATGTCCCGCTTGGTGGGCTCCCTTGTCCTTTCCTATTCAGTCTGAGATTGCAGCCCATGGAGTCGTGTTACCCATATTTAGGGTGAGTCTCCCACCTCAGTTAATCTAATCTAGAAAAATCTCTTGTGGATATACCCAGAGGTTTGTTTCCCTGGTGATTATAAATCTCATCAAGTTGGCAGTGTAGGTTAATCCTCACATTCTGCCTCAAAATTAAAGTGGAGAGCCAGAAAGATGGCTCAGCAGGTAAAGACCTGATGGCATGAGCTTGGCTATCTGGATTTGATTCCCAGAAACCATATAAAGATAGAACGAGAGAGTCAGTCCCAAAAGCTGCCCTCTGACCTCTACATGCATGCCATTTCACACACTCACACACACACACACACACACACACACACACACACACACACGCACACATACACATGCATACACACGCACACATACACACGAATGCATGCACTACTCATACACACCCAAAGCTTAGCATGTACAATTATCAATTATGTATAGTTATAGTGCACAGGACTTGATAATGACAATAAGCCCCTGTTACTAGCCTTTGTATTTATGATATTGTACTTTTTATCATTATTTTTGCTTACAAAAGTTTAGTGTGAAAAGCATGCCATGTACCATAGCTTGGGTGTGGTTTGAGTGTCTCCCCAGGGACTGTAAGGATTGCTAGCTCCCTTCTCAGGATGTGGCCTAATGGGTCACTGACGTGTGCCCTCAGAATCTAGTTCTCACGGGACTCCTTGGTAGTTCTCTGGGAGTCTTGCTATAAAAGTGTGAGTTTGGCTTCACCCAGCTCTTTCTTCTTGGATTGCCACGTGATATTCCTTCCTGTGCCCTCCACTGTGTGCCATGCACAGGGGCACCACACCAAACCAAGGGCACTGTGGTTTCTGGACTTTCAGTTTCCAAATCTGTGAGCTTCATAAAACCCCCTCTTCCACCAACTTCAATTCAAAGGTTCTCAGCTAACCTGACAGTCTTACACAGCCATTCTCTGGATGGCTGTAGGAGGCTGTGTCATGTGACTGACTAGACCTTTTAGGTGTGTCTAAGTATGCTGTCTGATGTTCCCACAGCCATGGACTCACCTGTTTCTCAGCACACCTCCCTAGCCTTAAGCAACACATGTCTGTTACTTTTCAGCTTCTGTAAAACCCTGCCTAGCCTACAGTCCCTTTATTCTAGCTGTGACTGGTCCCAGTCATAGTTTTCCTTCCTGAAAATATTCTCTTCCTTTTGGGGCTCCGTGCTCTATAAAGATGGAGAGCAAGAGCAGACTAATGAAGGCCGTGTGGAGAACAGATGAGGGTGGAGATGGGCTTCAGCAGCAGAGCAATTGTCTAGAAGCCACTGACATAAGCTGTGGGTTGTGACTCCATGTGAGATCATATAACTTGACGCAGTGGTCATGAAAAACGTGGCAATGAGCCCAAATCAAACATACCACGAACCCAAGGTGCTCCTGGCTGTGTACACTTCTGTTGCATCCCATGGTTCCTTGCAGCCGTGGAACTAAACACACAGCACACACACACAGTGTAAGTGCACATACTAACAACATGTGACACCAACACACACTGCCTGAAGCAACGGGGCTCAGGCTCGGGACTCCTATGAGCTGTGAATTCCAGTCTCCCTACTGTGGGCATGAAAACTTTTCTGCTCTTGTGTTTAATTGTGGAAAACAGGCTTAATTTGTTCCTAGTCCTTCCTCAGCATGTAAGTACCACATTAGTACATCTTTGGATTGTACTCTAAGAGGATACTTTTTATTTAAAAAATTTTATATTTATTTTTAAATTTAATTTAAAATTTTTTAGTTTTGAGCCAGGTAGTGGTGGCACATGCCTTTAATAACCAGAACTTGGAAGGCAGAGGCAGGTGGATCTCTGTGAATTTGAGACCAGCCTGGTCTACACAGCTAGTTCCAGGATGGCCAGGGCTACACAGAGAAACCCTGTCTCTGAAACAAATTCTTTTTTTTTTTTTTTTTTTTTTTTTTGTTTTTAAGAATTTCATACACACGAGTACAATGTTTACATAATTTCTATGCTTCCTATATATACTACTGAGCCCTTTAGTGTTGCTCATATATACATGTGTTTAGAGCTGTCCACTTGGGAATGGGTAACCTATCAGGGGCTTGTCCCTAGAGGAAGTGGATTCTCCTTCTTTTAGCAGCTAATGATTGCTTAGAAGTAGCTCTTCATCTAGGGGTTGGCCCTTGTAAGGTTTCCTCCATCCACACTGGCGTTGTTAACACAGACCTCGTTTAGGTGACCACATTATTGAGATGTCAAGGACACAGCCTCCCTGTCAGATATAGAAGACTATCTCATGGCAGATGCCCTGGTCCTCTGGTTCTTACAAACTTCCTTCCCCCTTGTCCTCCACTTCCCCTGATTTTCAGGTGTAGGTCATTGATGTAGTAGTTGTGGATCTCTGTACTGGTCTCCATGGTTACAAAAAGAAGCTTCTTTGGTGAGGGATGAGAGCTGCACTTATTTGAGTAGAAGGATAAGCAGAACACAGCTAGAAATTATGTTAGTTTAGGAGAATGGCAGAGTAGGTTCTCCTCTGAGGCCTATGGCCTCTCTAGCTACAGATAGTTGGCTGGGTTTATGGTAGTAGGCATGAATTCCCTCCTACTGAGAGAGCCTTAAGTCCAACTAGACAACTGTTGGTTATCCCACACAGAAGTGCCACTGTTGCCCTGTTGGGGCAATCTTGCCTGGCTGGTCATTGTTTCGGTTCACAGGCTTACAGCTTTTCTCTCTTGGCAGCTTACACAGCACCTTCTGATACTACGAGAGCCAGTCCTTATTGAGGAGACCACCAGGTCAGTTCCAACTGGAATTCTCCAAGACCTGTGTCCATGGTGTGAATTTTCTTCAGGAATGGGATCTCACTTTCAAGTTCTGGAAGGCAACAAAGGGTGATGGCAATAGTCTATACTGTTTGGAAGGGGTTATTTTGTTCCACCCTGGCCAATAATTCCTGCTGGCACTGGGGTTTTCAGTAGGTAGTCTATGGTTCTTGGCATTACCATACCATATGATGCGACTCAGTATAGGAATAAAAATTGGTCAATAAATTTTAGCTTTGAATTAGGACAGAATTTCCAACAATTTCTGAACCGGTCCTAAGCATACTTCTGCCATTTTGTACTACATATTTATGTGAAGTGGAGGTCATAGCCTTGGTAATTATAAAATCAAAATATGTGTCAACTTTGAAAAATGTTGATGTTCTATATCCTGCAGAGTCAAATTCAGTTAAGACTTGATTTATTCTTTCTTTTGCCTTGAGGTGTAGCAGGAATCTTAAAGAGTCTTATTAATAAAATGAAACATGGGTCCAGTTATTGGGGTGAATGCTGGAAGATCAGAGAAGCAGAACAAGCCACAGCTACCTCATCTTGCCAGTTCCTCAGCTGATCCTGTTTCCTGGATAAGGCTCTGAGTCCTCATCCAGAATGAATATCAGCCGAACTGCTTCTCGAAAACCTGAATGCTTAACCAGCCAAATGCTTCTAGTTTCTGGTCTTCCACGCCTTATAAATCTTTCTCTTTCCGCTGTCACTCCCTGGGATTAAAGGCTCACTTTCTGGGATTAAAGTCAAGAGTCACCAAGCTTGGCTGTATCCTTGAACAGATGGATTTCTGCCTCTGGAATGCTAGGATTAAAGGTGTGAGTGCCACCAATTTTCTGGCCTCTATGTCTGTCTAGTGGCTGTTCTGTTCTCTGACCCCAGATAAGTTTATTAGGGTACACAATATTTTGGGGAACATAATACCACCACATTGGGTGTGTGTGTGTGTGTACAAGAATGTGATTTGTATGCATGCATGTGTGCACATGTTGCATGAGTATCTCTGTGAACATACCATGGCACACATATGGAGGTCAGAGGACAATCTGTAATGTCAATCCTCACTTTCCTCTTCCAGACAAGGTCTCTTGTTTTACCAGACTCCCCAACCTATCTTGCTACAAGAGTGATAGCATTACACATGCATGTTACTGTGAGCAGCTTTTACATGGGTTCTTGGGATCTGCACTCAGGTCCTCATGCTTGCTGGAAAAGGTCTTTCCCCACTAAACCACCTCTTCAGCTAAGACTTCTTGTAAAAATAAATGAGCACACTCAGCTTATTTGTATGCAAATTTGCTTTTCGTTTTTAATTGTAAAATTATATGGATACCAAAGAATTGTTTTGAGATGAATTTATGAATCATTTTCAGCAAATGTTTGGTTTGGTACTTGTTTTATGTACTTACATATGTGCAGTCACATAAAAATTTCTTAAGCAGAAAGGGGTCAGGAGTGGAATGAGTTTAAGCCTTCCCTAGCATACACAAGACCCTGGGTTTCATTCCCTGGTGGCAAAACAAACCAACAGCAGTATTACTCCACTGTCTGTCACATGGCATCTAGATCTGTACAAATGCACATTTTAATTCACTGTTCAAATTTTTTTACTGCAATTTAATTCTACTGTCTCAATGCTTGCCTACTCCAGAAATACCATAAATTGGTGGGAACAGGAAGGCTGAGGAGGAGATGCCAGCCTGCCATCCAGGGAGCAGCACGTAAAGGCCACAGGTAAAGCCACAGAACACGTGGCGACATATAGAGTAACAGAAATGGGCTGAGTTTAAATGTAAGAGCTAGTCAGTGGTAGGCCTGAGCTAATGGCCGAGTAGTTTAATTAATATAAGCTTCTGAGTGATTATTTTATAAGTGATTGCAGGGTCTGTGGGGCTGGGCAGGACTGGAGAAAACTTCAGCTACAATAAATAAAATCATACGGTATTTACTTTTTGTGTTTATTTCATTTAGTAATAGTGTCATTAATGTTCATCCATACTATCATATATGACAAGATTTTTTTTTCTTTTTGAATCTAACTACTATTCCTCTCTATGGATACACGATAGTACAACAGCCCCTTGGTTCAAGGCATCTTCCACCTCCATGATGCTACAACCTACAGATACTCAAGTCTCCTTGATTCCTAGCTGTAGTATTTGCTTATGACCAATGTACGCTTCCAGTATGCTTAGTTTAAGTAACCTCTATGTAACTTATGGTACCTAAGAAATACAAATGCCATTTAATTGGTGCACTACAATATTGTTTAAGGAGCAATGGCAGCAAAAATGTCCATATATGTTTAGTACATCTGCAGTTTTTCTAAGGACTATTTCCTGATTTGAGGTTGACTGAACTTTGGGATATGGAACCACTGGTATGGAGGGCTGAGCATTCTTCATTGACCAGTCATGCATCACTGGACACTGGGCACCTCTTGACTACTGTGAATATTGCTGCTGTGAGCGTCAGTGTACCAGATTAGGTGAGTTTTAAACCTCTTGATTTGTGGTTCCTTATGAGTTGATTCCTCCTTCCTTTACCTTCAGAGAAGAGGAGGCAGTACTAGATGGAAAGGAAGAATGGGGACCGAGGAAGCAGGTCATGCGGCAGGGGCTTGGCTTTCTCTCTCTGGCACAAACCAGGAAGTAGCAGGCATGAAGTTCCCTTTGCAACAAACAGTCCACATGTCCAGGATAGGACATAGTGAGTGGGCTTCAAGGGCTGATAAGTAAGCTGAAGCCTGGTGTCAGGATGAAGGGACTCCTGGGGGGAGAAGCATACCACCAAGGGTAAGTGACCAAGCCACAAGCAGCAGCTGTGAGTATATCAAGATGTCTCTACAGACTGGACGGGGCCAGACACCACAAGCCAGAACAGTGACAGTGCCACAAGGATCGGGTCATCATCCTGCAGACTCCACAGGTATTCACTCTCTCTCCACTGCCATCAGAGAGCTAGCACCTGTCCCCATCTATGCCCTGACAGCCATATTACTTTAGGACCACCAAGGGGAGCAGAGTTGTCTCCAAGGACATCAAATCTCCCAGCAGACTGGATGGAAGCAGATTTCGTATTCACTTGCAAGGACATAGGAAACTCAGGGACAGTGGAAAGTGCTTCTGGGGCTGTGCCCAGGTCCCCTGCCCAGCCAGCAAACCATCTGAGGCTGCAGGTTCACAGCAAACCTCTCTGCTGTGGGAGGAGCGTTGCCTAGGAGACAAAGTCATCACACCTGGAGTCAACTGGAAGGTTCAGAGGCCCAGCCCCCTCTCTGTGGCCTCTAGATAGAGAAGTGCAATGGCCCAGTCTCTCCTGGTCAGGATTGTGCTCTAGCCTGCGCCATGGGGCCAGGCAGGAGCTGACTACTCTGACGTTAGACTACCAGTTCCTCTCTTGTCCCTTCACTGCCCTCAGTGAGTGGAATCCCGATCCCCTGCTCTGCTTCTGGGAAAGCCACTCAAGATGTAAAAGTTTCAAGGCCTAGGCTGTGTCTCCCTGGACCCCACAGGGTGGAGATGTCTAAGAAAAAGCACAAGTAGCCTGAAGAGAGTGGTGATCTATCCCCTGGAGCTGAGGTCCAGGCAGTTGTAAACTGCCCCAAGTAGGTGCTAGGAACCAACTCAGGTTCTCTGCAAGAGCAGCAAGTGCTCTTAACTGCCAAGTCATCCCTCCAGCCCCATAACTGGGCATCGTGTGCGTTTTAAATACATTTTTAAAATTAAAATAAAACTATATGCCTCTAAGCCCTCCATGTCCTCTCCATGAGGCCCCTCCATGCCTTCGCATTCCCACCCTACTTCAGTCACTATCAGATTGACCTCTCGTTTCTTTGATTACTGTAGCTCTGCTTCTCTTGCAACCCTCCCATGCAGCGCGACTCTCAGAAGCCCCTAGGGCTGCCTCTGTTTCTGACTAAGGCAGCCGAGCTACAGACCTCAGAAACCTCCCTCTGGGATTTTGTCCTGACTTGACCGTGAGTCTTCCTCCTCCCTCTTCTTCCTCTCCACAGACCAAGGAAGCTTGAAGTCCAAATCTTCTGGGGAATCTCAATGAAGGGTACACAGCTTGCGAGACCACGGAGGCAGAACAAGGTGTGTCTCAATTTGCCTGGGAGGCAAGCACTGTTTGCCTGTCAGCAAGTCCCTGCTCATCTGGAAAGGAGACCTGGTGCCAGCTGGGCTCACTCCAGGAATAGAAACGCAGTAAAGACTGTGGGCAAGTGAGAGACGAGGAACCAAGTTGCACTGGCAAGTTCTGGGACCTACATGGATTGAGCAATCAAGGCATGGTTGCCTCTTCACAGCCTCTGCCACGATTGATTGATTGATTGATTGATTGATTGATTTAGAGTAACTGAGGCCCAGAGCAGCAAAGAGGATGTCCTGTTCAGTAAAAGAGGTGGGCTATAAGTTCAGGGCTAGGGGAGCCCCAAAGCCAGGTCTGGTCTCCTAGGCAGGGACTCAGAACCAGGGCAACCTTAGCAGATGCTACCCAGTCCTGTTTCTCATCCTCCAGGACTGGAGAGTTCCCACAAAAGCTGATGCCTGTGGCTCTTTGTCCTGTGTCTGGGAGTATTACCCAGTCAGGGAGGGATGCCAGTGGCTAGCAACTCCCATCCTCTCAGATGAGACAACTCCCATCTCCCAAATGTCCCCAGGAAGCACACTGCTCAGGGAAATAGCCTGCTTTGTAACCACTGTCTCCCTTTCCCAATCTCCTATTGTGTGACATGGATCCCATCCCAAATCAACTTCTCTACTTAGGAGAATGTACTTGCTATGACTAGCTCACTGGACATCACAGTCAGTTCTTACCATCATCAAGTTGGAAACCATCCAGTCAAACCAGTTGAGGTCAGGAACTGCCTGTGCTTGCACTTAGGTTAGAGTCTCAATGGTCCAGAAGCCTAAGAAAATAGTTAATGCCTCTGAGGTTTGATGCAAAGACCCATCCAAGATCCCTTCCTGGGTCACCAAAGCAGAAAATGAAGACTCCCCCCAAATAAATATCAGGAGGCTAGTTGGGTCTGGCTTCTGAAAGGGAGACACATGAGAGCTCTTTTTTTGAAATTTGAATGGAATTCAGAGAAGTTCTCAATGACACACAGAAAAGGATTCCCCAAAGATTGGTATCACATTCTTTGATGGCATTACCCTTGGAGTTCTTTTGCAAACTGTAGGAAGCCGTGAAGTCCTTTCTGGACATCTACAGGATTTGTAGCCAATCAGTAGGGAACATAATCTCAGAAGCTGTCACTGGTTCAAAACCAGCCTGGGCAACTTGGTTAGACCATGTCTAAAAACGAAACAAACAAACAAAAACAAACAAACAAAAAAAAACCCCAAAAAACCTTAAAAGGAAGCTGTGGACATATTTCCGTGATAAAATATTTGCCCAATATATATAAGACCCTGGATTTAGTTTTTTAAATGTTATAAGAAGCCTGCCCATCCATGTGTTGATACATCACTTGAGAAGAAGTCAATCTGCCTTTCCTGCCCTGGGCAGAGAATATGCTATCCCTTCCAAGGGTCAGCCTAGATTGTCAAGACTAGATTGTCAAGAGGTGGAGGGCTAGAAGAAGTCTTTTCAAAAGAAGTCTTTTGAAATCAGCAGCCTGCAAAACACCTATTAAGTGCTCAGATCGGGGGTAAGTGATAAAATGCAAAAACCAGAAGGAACTGGCAAGAGAAGAGAGTAAACCCGGGAGGGAAAACAGTGCAATGGTAAGTGGGAGCCGCAATTGCGTCTGAGAGAGGGGTCACTAAAGAGATGTAGACTCTGGGTAAACTGGGTCCCACACTCCATCTAGGGTCATCTTCTCTCTGGAAAGTTGGTCTCACATGACCAGATTTGGGGAGGTTTTTTGCCAAGGAATCCAAAATTTTAAGTTTAGATTTTTATGCACAACTTCCCTTTGTGTTTGTTGGTTCTTTTGTTTGCTTGAGATAAAGTCTTGCTATGTGCCCCAGGCTAGCTCCAAACTTCCCCAAGTCCCCCTGCCTCAGCCTTCCAAGTACCAGGATTACAAGGTACAACTATGCCTGCCTCCATTTTTTGGAGGATAAGGGGTATTTATTTTGCTTTGCTTTGAGACACCATCTCATGTAGCCCAGCCTGGCCTCACTTGAACTTCCTATGTAGCTAAGGATGAACCTGAGTTCCTGGTCTTCTACCTCTATTTCCAGAGTGCTATAATTATAGAATGTGTCATCACACAGAACAGTAATTTTTTTCCTCAGACAATATCTTGTTATATTGCCACAGCTTGCCTTGAGCTGGCCTCATACTGACAATGATCCTCTGCTTCAGTAGTCTGAGTGCTGGAATTACAGATATGTGCCACCATGCCTGCCTCAAGTTGCTAAATTTCACATGTTGGGAAAGAACTCACATATTTGTAACACAGACCCAACAAAACAAATCTATGCCACCAGTTTTCTCCTTTTACCACAGACTGCTTCCATAAGAAATAATGCCATTTGTACATATGAATACAATTTGAGGTCATACAATCAGGTTCTGTAGGCCAGGGGCTTCAGGGTACGAGTCCTTTCAAGCAAGTCCCATCTCTTAGGAAAACTACCCTTTGGGTCTGGTGGTTGGTTTCCTCTTAAACTTTGAACGATGCTCCTTTGGGCTATTTCTGCCCTTCTCCATGAAGCTGTCTAAAAACAGGTGTCTGCCACTCTCACCTCTACCTTCATTTTCCTCCAATAAGATGCTCATCTCAGTGGGCATGCCTTGAAGATGGCTGAATTTTCTGACCTGACAACCTGGTTTAATATGCCTTGTTCAGGCTCCAGCTCTTTCAGAGTCCTGTGAGTTCTGGTATTATCTGGATGTCTTTTCAAGTCCCCATTGGGGCAAGTGTGCACACCTGCCCCCACTCAGGTCTGATTCTTCTCTGCGCTGACTTTGGGTAGAATCACCTGGGAGTGACTGAGGACACACATATGGTACCTGTACTCCTGTGTAGGGAGGAACTGAGAGAGCCCTTTGCATGTCTCTGTGCCTCTAGGCATCTCATTTGCACACTGAATGCTGCTCACTTCACTCTGAGCAACAGTGTGAGACAGGGGAGCCACATGAAGACACAGACTGACATGTGACAACCCTGGTTTACTACTCACTGGCTGCGTATTGTACCTACAACCTCCATTCTGGCCACCACTGAAGAAGTCCTTATTCTAGAAGGGCTAGGAGTGTTTCTATTTCAGAATTAGCTTAACACCCCCATCACAAGTGCGTTCTAGCTGGCTTGCTAGATAAGGGAATAGAGCTACAGAGTTTAATAACATACTTAAGGTCATGTACGTGATCAGAAGTCACAGCTTGATTTCTGTGTGTTCAGAAAATTACCTGTGACTTGAGCCAACCAACAATGGCTGTTTTTCTCTTCTCTGTGAGGTCCACACCAAGCTTATGCCAGGTCACTGAATAGCCCATTGGAAGGGCCCAGGCTCAGAAGGGTCTCAGAGCACCATTACCAAAACTGCCCATATCAGCACACCACACACTGATGCCCAAGTTCTCTAGTAGAAAGCAGGAAGTTCTTTGCTCTGGAAGCATTAACCCCCACTGCCCTCCTGCCTGGCACATTCTGCGGCTCATGGCACTGACTTGCAGCTTTGGCTAAGCGCAAGCTTGTTTAACTTCACCGTGCGTCATCTTGACGGTTGGATGGTTGTGTTTTCATAAGACCAGACCCATGGAGCTTTCTCCACTTTTCACCCATTTCCTCTGGCTTGCAGCAGTGGGGGGGCAGGTTCCAGGCTAGGCTAAGGTTCTCTGGGTGCCCACTGCCCTTCACAGGGCCCTCCATTGGAGCTTGTAGGCAGATCCACAAAGAAAGGTGTGAGAAAGAAGAACAGCAGGCACTCTTCACATAGAAGAAACACTTGGGGAAAGGCTGGGTTGGGGGGGGGGAGTTTTCTGATAGTACAAGGAGATACTTCTACAAAGCATGAGGCATGTCCGCATCACAGTTCACAGGAATAGTCTCAGACACAGCTAGTCATATGACCTGGCCAAGTCACTTACCCTCTTTTCTGTGGCCTTGGTTTCTTCATCTATAAGATGGACAGCACATAGAGATATTCTAACATAGTCTGAGTTCTGTCCATGCTCCTGGCTTACAACTTCTCCAAAGCAGATCCATGGAAAGCCTCATCTTCTCCACCTTCAGCTGTTCAAAAAGACATTCTCCATCCTCCAGCCCCCCTCCTCTGACAGCAGGGTGTGAGCCTTCCTCATTCCAATGGTCTCTGCCCATCCATCAAGGAAGGAATGCTGCTGAGAAGCCTGGGGGTCTCCATAGATTCTTTACTGAGTTTCTTGCCCAGCCCATTAGTATTGAGTCTGACCCTTTTTTCCCCAATCACCTCTGCACATGGCTGTGAATGTTCCAATTGCGCCCATGCAGTAACGGCTCCAGAAAAATGCAAAACCAAGACAATATCTGGATAGGATTTGGGATGATTCCAGACAGTTCTGCAATGGCGATTCTCAGAGGGCAGAGCTTTAGAGAGGGACAGAGACTGGGCATCCCTCATCTGCTCCAGCAGCATAACAAGCAGGGGACTTGTTTTCCTGGGTTTTGAGGGCCTCTTGGGGGCTGAGCTTTAACAGGGGATGGATGGCGTTCTACTAGGTAAACCACATCAGCAGTGCCTTGGATTAGAACCCCAGTTGTTATCCTCTGCTTCAGCATTGACAGCTGTCATGAGAAACCCTCCCACTTGTTGGGGTCATAGTTGTCTTTCTAAGCTGGTTGTGTTGTGAGAGCAGAGGAAAACCAGGCAATTTGCTGAGACAGAGTTAGATGAATAATTTTTCAACTGCCCACCTACCTTCCCTCAACCCTTTAGGATGCAGGCTATTCCTGTTTATCTAAGACTCTGACATGTCCTGTAGAACAAAAGAACTGCTGCTGATTTGGTCTCATTCATCGCCACCTAGACTTTCTCAACAGCCTTCGAAGGAACACCAATTAACATTCCTTGAACCAATACTCTGGGTAAAGCATGCCTTGGCTAATTTTTAGCTTTCTTCTCATCATAGAGTTCAGTTTAATGGCCTCTCTGAGGCTGTCCCCTCAGAGAGGTTTTGGAGGTCTGGTTTGTTGTGGACTCTCTGGAACTTACAAGGACCCTGCCTGACCTCTGATGTTTCAGCCGACACAAGACACCCATACCAGCACTCATGGCTAACTGGGTGGATTTTTCTTTTGTTTACTTTTCAGTAACTCTCCTTCCTGTCTAATGAGAAAAAGGGACCCTTTCCTGATTTCATTTCATATAGTTTGGAAGGGACCAACCCCATCATTTGGGTCCAGAGATTCACAGTGATCCAGGCTGGCCACAAGACAGCACATCCTCTTCCCCATAGTAACTGCTGTACATGGATGTTTGGCTCCAGCTGGGCCAACCAGAGAACCCTGGCACCTTTGCTGCAAGAGGAAGTGTACCCCTTTCCTACTGGGCTTGCTTAGCGCCCAGGAGCAGGGAATCTCTTCTCTGGGGTAGACCCTGCTAGAGAGATCCTTGGGGAACAAAGAACCGAGGGAGTTTAGCCTCTTGATATCAATACTTGAGGGTCTATATATAGCCGGTACCAAAGGCCTAATATGCTCCAATCAACTCCCCCCCCCAGCACTGAGGATTGAATCCAGAGCCTCACATGTGCTAGACAAACTCTGTACCACTGAACTATATCCCTTTCAGTTTTTTATTTTGAGTCAGAGTCTAAGTTGCCTAGGTTGACCTCTAACTATACATATAGTCCAGACAGGCCTTGAATTTATGATCTTCCTGTCAGCCTCCCAAGCAGCTGGAGTTGCAGGACTATATCACAAAATTCAGGAAATTCTATTATTATTTTTTTTAAAGATTTATTTATTTATTATGTATACAGTATATATGCCTGCAGGCCAGAAGAGCGTACCAGATCTCATTACAGATGGTTGTGAGCCACCATGTGGTTGCTGGGAATTGAACTCAGGACCTCTGGAAGAGCAGTCAGTGCTCTTAACCTCTGAGACCGGAAATTCTATTCTTTTAAACTACAGATGATCCCTGACTTATGTGTTTACATCCTGATAAACACATTGTAAGTTGAAATTGCATTTAATAACCTGACCTGCTGAATATAACGCCTTAGTCTATCTTAATCATGCCCAAACATTAGTATACAGTTGGGCCAAACTAAAAGAAAAATTTCAGTAAAATGCGGAATAGCTCAAGTACACTATTGAGTGCAGAATCCTGTACAATCTCTGATTTAATCTCATGACTACATGTGAACAGTTGGCTGACTGACAGCTAAAGTTCACAAACTTTGACCAGCACCCCAAGAAATTATTGGATCTCATGTCATCAGCCTAGGGAAAAAAATCATAATTCAAAATTCTAGGTACAGTTTCTACTGAATGTATATTGTTTTCATAGTGTCATCAAGATTCAAATATTAGGACTAGACAGATGGCTCAGCAGTTAAAAGCACTTGTTGCTCTTGCAGCGGACCCCAGTTTGCATACCAGTACCCACATGGTGTCTCACAGTCAGCTCTAACCCCAGTTCCAGTGGATCTGGTGCTTTCTTCTGGCCTCTATGGGTACCAGGCATGCATATGGTACACATATGTACAGGCAGGCAAAATACTCATAAAAATTTTAAGTGTTTAAAAATGATTGAAATATCATACATCAAACTGTTGTATGTCAGAGACTATGTGCAGTTTGAATTTGGTTTCTAATCCTGTAAGCATGAAAGTCTTACCCACCAATTTTACAAGGGAGCATGATGAGAACCAAATGGTAAAGAAAAGAAGGAATGTATGGCAGTATTTTGGACGTGGGATTGTGTTTTTAACATTTCCTGAGAAGACATGAACAGAAATGTATTTACCTCAGATTGGGCACCAACAACCAAAGAAGCCGTTCCATCAAAGATCAGCTTGATGACCCAGTGAGTTCAGCTGATGACTTGCAAGGGCATGGGCAACTTACAGGATGTTACACTACTATACTCTGTTTACCACCATCCCAGCCCATCCCTCGGCAAGCATAACTCCTTAAACATTTAGGAGAGGCAGAGAAAGGCCCCTCATTCCTGAGGCATCTCCTTAGACTCTCATGTGCAGCCTCATGAACTGTTCCTAGCCCTATTTGTGAGCAGCCTTTCGAGAACCTTGTGAGTCATTCTTCCCCTCCGAGAAAAAAAAATGTTTGTGGGCTTAAACTTGTGGGTTTAAACCTGTGAAGATAATCTCAGCTGCTGACTTCGAAATATCAGTGGCCACATCATACATGGAGGATGGAATTCTACAAAAGGTAGTCACTTCATGATATTGTGTGGACACCTGTGCAGGTGACAGAGAAGGCGCTGAGCACATGGAACCTAGCAGAGAAGGGTAATGCTTACCTCAAGGGAAGGATGCCCATTGGTGGGACTGAGGATGAATCTAAGTGTAAAGTCAGCCCTGGTGGGCTGTGATCTGAGAGAACCCATTGACCTGCCATCAGAATCTCTCTTGGAGCTGGCTAAGAATGAAGTTTTGGGCTTCTAGGTCTGGATTTAAGCTGCTCCCAAAGGTTGGAGGACAATGGGGACTCCACCTGTCTGTAGTAACCATCGTCTGCAAAGGTGGCTGCTGTGGATTCTTTCCTCCTTCTATGTACTTTCTGCCTATTCAAGCAAAGAACCTCCCCTCCCTTTTTATCTCAGTTTGTTCCATGGCTTGACCTGATCAATGTATGTGATAAAAACAGACTGGCATCTTCTACTTGCTCTCTCAGAAGCTACTTGTCACATAAAAAGGTCCCTGAGATCACCATGATGTAAGGAGACTCAAGTTACCTGCATGGGGAATGTTCCCCAGAGGGACTGAAAGCCTCACATGTGAGCTAGGCCTTCACGGGCTACCTACTTGAGCTTTTGCTCAGAGCTGAATGCAGCTGAGTGAGTGATCCTCACCGATGTCACACCAAGATATCAAGGGACCCTCACTGATGTCAATGCCAAGTTTCTGAGAGATAGAATTGGGAGAAATAAAGTAACCTTTGCTGCACCAAGCTACTCTGCTGGAGTTATCCAGCAAGGGTGTTGAAGCCCCTGACCCTCTCTCTTCACTACACTGCCTGCAGCATATCCATTGGCTTAGATAAGATGCTGGCTGAGCACTTGTCCTGTCAGGCACCGTCCCAGGCATGAGGTGGCGGGTGAGAAGACAGCACCCACGCTCTGGGGGAACTGAAACTCTAGGAGATGCCAATAAATGAAACAAAACAGAGATGATGATTTCAGAAAGATGAGGAATGATTTGTAGTGGGGATGGGGACAATCTAACTAGAGCCTTCCTTCTAAGGAGAGACCCCATCCAAAACTCTCATAGTGAGAGGTGGCAAAGAAAAGAGACAGACCAGGAGATGATCTAAAAGACCAGCAGTACCAGCAGGGGAGACAACACATGAAAATCTCAAGGGTAGACAGCCTGGGGAGGGGATGCAGCTATGAGAGAGCTGGAGAGGGAGAGGCTGAGGTCAGAGATGACATCACAGAAGTAGGTGGGATTAGAGCTACCCTGTCAAGGTAGTTGCAGCCAAGAATGGCAATGTGATCAAACTTAAAAATTTAAATGCAGTTCTCCACCCTCCACTAGCCACATTTAAAAGGCTCCGTGGCCTCACAGGGCCTAGCAGCTGCCTCTATTGGTTGGCACAAGAACAGACCCATCCGATGAGAGTTCTATTGACCAATGCTGGCTATAGGACACATCAGACATAAACTCAGATTTGGGCTCAAGAGATCAGATCACATGCTATGGGGCTTTGTCCTTCATGAATTTCCTGGAGGTTCCATTTTCCTTGAGTTCAATTAGGCATTTCACACTCAACAGTGGGCAACAGCTAAGTCTACCAACAGTCAAATGCACCAACAGTGGTCCTGTGTGCCACACACTGAACAGGCTGGGGCCTTCCTCTGGATTAGTGGCACCAGAGGTCTGTTCACAGACTCCTCTGCATCCTCATTTCAGCTACCAATTTGGGGATCCTTGATGTGAAAAAAAGCCACAGGGCATGGCTACTATTTCAGGGTGACACACAGAAGGGAGATTGCCACAATTAGACAAGGCTCATTTCCATTAGCAGGTTTTCTTCCTCAGCCCAGAACATCTGTTGGTGTGGAAACACTGGCTCTGCCTTGTCCCATCAGAAGGAAATATCCAGTCACTGAAGACTCCATCTGGGACAAAGGCTGCAGAGGCTCAAACTATGGAATCAGGCAAGACAATGGAAACTGGTCTTTGATACAAAGGGAAGATTAAGAAAGATCGGCCTGGCATTGCACCACTGTGATCTCAGTCCTAGGGAGTAGAGGTAGGGGGAGAACTACATTTTCTGGACTACATAAGATCCTGACTTAAAAAAAAAAGATTAGGAAATGCTATTTGTGCCGGCCAGGAGGTAGTTTCAAGTGGAGATGTAGTGTCCCCTTGCCATTTACAAGACCTGAATGCTTGTGATAAGTATCTTAACTTTGGGCCAGCTATATAATCACCATAAATCTGTGAAATGGGGACACTGGTACTTTTGACTCCAAAGCCAGCCTTAGTCACAATCTTCTGTGTTTTTTGAGACAAGGTCTCACATAGCCCAGGCTGGCCTAGAACTCTATGTAGCTGAGGCTGACTCGGAACTCCTGAACCTCTCACCTCTATCACAATTGCTGGGATCACAGGCATGTTCCATTATGCCTGACACCATAATCTAATTGGTAGTAGTTTTGTAAGAAAAATGGAAGAGCTTGGGTGTTGACTAATACCCAGGGCTAGTTCTGTTCAACATGTATTAACCCTGTATTGGTCCTGTGGCTTTGGATAACCTGGCTAGCTAGCTCATGCTGCTGTTACCACTTAGGGCCCAGCAGGTAGGTCTAATTGATCTCTAGTTTTCCTTCTAGCTCTGCCAAACTAACACAGACTCCACTGCTGTCATGGAAGGCCTAGCTTGCCTGGGCTCACACAAGCAAGCTATGGGACTCAGAATTCTGCCATGTGGGATCTAGAAATGGTCTTTAAGATCTTTTAGTCTAATACCCTACTGATGTTGAGACTCCCCATCCCCAGCCATGCTGACAGAAGGCCAGGCTTGCCTATGTGTTCTCTCTTCTATTTCCAGAGCAATCTTGTTGGGGACAGCTAGTACAGAACTTGTATATACATTTCAGGTTACTCTCTCCCCTGAAGTGTGTATCCAGTACAGAACACAGTCCTCAGCTCCTTGGCTCATCTGTGAGGAGTGTGAGAATAACCTACTTCTCAGATCAGTGCTAGGAATGAAGAGCAGTAATGGAAGCTAATGGTCTGGCATGTTCTAGTCACCGTGCTTGCCCCTTCCTTCCTCTCCATCCATCACAAGTCCCTCTAGCTTGGTAGCAGAAAGCTACATGTGGGAACAAGTGTGCTCAGCAAATAGCTGCTTATGACCTTGCTGAGGGCTGGGGAATATACTCCAGAGGACTTGCCATCTGCAAACCTGCCACAGGGATCCATCAAGAGCATGGTGACCTTTACCTAGGATACAGGTGCTGGTTTGAGCCCTACCTCCTCCAGGTGGTTAGCCTGCAGGAAAAGGCTCAGAAGGAGGCAGGTATGGCAGAGCTTTGTCAACATTTCCAAGATGAATTTGGGCTCATTTGTGCATATTACTGGCTACCAGTTTGGCTCATCCTGTCCCAGTGTGACAAGGAGACTCCAAGGCATTAAGCTTGCAGCTGTCGGCTATGTCCTGGTCCTGGAGGCTAGGGACAAGGTATCAGTACTCACCAGGTGCACCTGGTCAGGCAATAGCAGGCAGCAGGTGGTCTGTCACTGTAGATCTGTAACTGCAGGAGACTTCAACGTGGACAGTAATCAAGTATCTTGGGCCCTTGGGATAAATCAGTCCCAAGACCCTGAATGGGTCACATTGTGATGTCACATTGCTGAGGTAGCCCTGCTGTGGCTTCTTGATGTCAGGAGACAGGGTGTGAGAGGAGGGCCTGAGAAGTAATGAGATCTCTCTACACAGTAGAGAACACCAGCCTGTGGGACCAGATATGACACCATATCTACCACTTGCTGCCCCAACCCTGGGCCAACTCAACTAGGCTACCTCCATCTTTGTTAAGGTGGTCCCCACCAACTGACTGACGCGTACACCCAACTTGTCACACTGTCTGTGATTTATTTAAATTGCCAGGGCAGCTGTTTTCTTTTTACTGACGCCCTCTTGCTGCCGCCCCCCACCTCGCCCCCACATATTGCAATATGTCAGACTTCCCCTTTCCTATCCACCTGGTGTGGCCTCAAAACAAGCAAAACAATGTAAATATTAGCTTAGGAAACGGACATAAATCCACCCCGCACCCATGGACTCCAGCACAGATGTCCTTTAGGTTATCTTCGGCTCTGGTGTCTGGCTTTGTTCCATGGGTGGCCATCAATAATTAGGAATACTTTTCATAATAGGGCTCAAAAGCAAAGAGTTCTTCAAAGGGAATGAAGCGAAACATTTCCTGAGATCTCAACCCTCTTTTTCTGCTGGTGCTTAGGGATTCTATCCTGGAGAGCAATTCAAAACGGATTCACCAACTGACATGGGGCAAGGGCTTATTGCTGAGCTCATCATAACCTGAGTTCGATTCCCTGAGCCCACATGATGAAAGGAGAGAACCAGGTTTTGCAAGTTGACCTCTGACCTCCACATGTACTCCATCCTCACAAATATATATTTAAAAAATGCTTTGTTTTGGAAAGAGTTGAATTATTCTCAGTTTTAGAATTGAACAGTGGGTCTCAAGTGCAGTTTCCACATGAGGTATTTTGATTCAGTAGGTCTGGGGTGGAACCCACAAAGGTACATTTCTAGCAAGTAGGCAGCCAAAGCTGGCACTGTGGGTCTAGGAACTACAATGAGCTTTGAGGACAAGTGAGGAGTGCTGGTCTCCTGGGTTTGATCTTAAAATACTCCAGCGATTGATGGTAGTGTTTTGAGGTTTCTCCAGAACAAACAGGAGCTGTGCCTTTGAGGCTAAAGCTAACAGGGCCTATATTTTGTTGAAGATATGTTCATTGCCCAGCCTGATCCCTGATGGGGGCCTCCCTACTGGTGTTATGGGCCCTGCCCACAGTCTCTTGGCCATTCCACCTCAGCAAGAAGGTAGCCTGACTTCCAGCTGCCATGCTGGATCTCTGCTCCAGAGCCTCTTACGGTAGCCCATCCCACTCACAGCAGCCAATTGACCAATGTCATGAGCTGTCAGTCATTCCAGTGGAACACCCTCAACCAGTGGGGAACACTTAATGGGACCAGCACAGGACCACACGGGATTGAACCCTTGGTACCCACAGCAGGAGTGACTTCATAACTCATATCTTGCTTCCTTCCTCTATCTCTGTTCAGCCAGCTCTGCCCAGTATCCCACTAGGAACAAACAGCAGACTACTGCTCCCTGAGTCCTCATCTCAGGGAAACTAATTCACCTAAGATGTGAATAAGAAATGCTGTATGTCCTTGAGAGGGTCACAATTATTTTACTGTTTTGTTTTGTTTTTGTTTTTGTTTTTGTTTTTTTTTGTTTTTTAAAGAAGGTCTCATGTAATAATCTACTTTGGCCTTAGACTTTGCAGCAGAGGATAACTTTGAACTTCTGATCCTCCTGTCTCTACCTCCTGGGAGTGTTGGGATTACAGGCATGTACCACCACACCTGGCTCAGACCCTACCTTGGCCAGGCTTTTGTAAGTGCTGAGGAATGGAACCCAGGGTTTTACATATGCTAGGCAAATTCTATACTGAGCTAATCGCAAGCCCCAAGAAGGGCACCATTAGAAAGGGAAACATGAGTTGTCCTGGAATAACATGGAAGGTCTGGGAATAGCCGGCAAGAGTGAGGTCCCTGGGCAGATGGAGGAGCTCTCCTGGTTGCCTTTGGAGTTCAGTTAAGGTTACCTCGAGGAAACACACAGTGGGTATGCTTGGGGGAGGCCTGGAAACCTGGCCCAAAGGCCTTTTCTCCCACGTGGGGAGGTGTCTCATGCTGCCCACCAGAGTTGATGGATTCCACACATTTTCCCTGTGTTTGCCTTCCCCTCTTGAAACAAGGATGTGGAGGTGGGACTCAGCAGATCTGACAGCGCTCTTACTCAAATGTTGGAGGAGTGTTGGAAGCTTGGAGAGTGGTGGAGAAGGGCCTGTGCTGGTGGACAGAATCAATATGCTTTCCTGGGTACCCTGCACAATGCTGAGAGTTTGTCCAGCCTTCCACGTGCATCATAATAGGATCAATCCAATTCCCCCACCGCCTTTGCAATGGACCTCAGTTCCCACCCAAGCTCCTCTCATGGTGTCCTCTCTCATTATCACCATCCCTCTGGAGTCCCCCAAATCCATATGCAACCCAACAGAAATGTGTATGGCAAGAAAATATGCCTCGAACTCCATTTCCTCCACCAGATACTTCACATGCGGGAATTCTGGAAGTGCCATGACTGGTCACCTTTGGTGGGTCATTTGTAAGATGCAAAGCCCCCCAGAGTTCCTCTTTTCCCCATTTTCACTTGGCTCAAGACAGCATGACACCTATCGAAGCACTGTGCTGGGAGCATTGTCAACCCTTCCCCCACAGCCAGGAATCAAAAGGAAACTGGCAGAAGTGTATTTGTGGCCATAGGCCTGTAACCTATGCATTCAGGAAACTGAGGCAGGAGGCTAGTAGGTTCAAGGCCAGTTTGAGAAACATAGAAGACTATATTGAGGGCAGTGGGCGGGGCGGGGGGGGGGGGGGAAGAAAAGATGAAGCATGATTTTTTTTTTCTTTTGTGGTGTGGCAAACAGCTCCAAGACCTTATGTGTGTTTGGTAAAAAGTCTATCCCCAAGCTACATTCCAGCCCATGAAAATGCTTACAGCAGATCATTTCATGCCTATGAGAAAATAATCCAAAATACGAAAAGCATACATATATTAGATATTTGAATGCATAAATCTAAAACATAGAGGGAAGTTTATGACTAAAATGTTAACATTAGTGCTATTTAGAATTGGGAGAAATTGGAAATAATTTAAATTTTAATAGAAGGGTAATTAAGTAAATTGCAAAGAATTCTCTTGTTAGACTATTAGGAGTCATTAATATAGTGATTATGAAGACTGTGGGTAACAGAAGAACACAAAGTATGAATTTCAACAGCAGAGCAGAAAAACAATTACAATTATGAAAATACTGGCCTATAAAAAATGGTCACCATCATCAGGGAAATGCATATTAAAGCCAACACATTCTTCCAGAATGGCTAAAATCAAAAGAGCAGCCATACTAAGTGCCGGCAAGGATGCTGGTCAACCACAACTTTCATTTAGAGAAAAAGGTATAGCCACTTTGGAAAATTGATGGCTTCCTTTAAAGTGAAATATAGACACAACTATTCTATGGCCCAGCATTACTCCTTGGTGTTTCCCAAAGGTAAAGGCAACACATCCACAAGAAAGACTTGTACAGAATGTTCACAGCATCTTTATGCACTTTATTGACACTTAAAGGATCACATGATAGACATAAAAAAAAATCCTGCCAACCACTAGAGGCCAGAGAGAAAAGAACAGACACATGATTCCATGAACACAAACTCCTAGAACAGGCAGAAATGGCTAGAGGCTACAGAAATGAGTTCAGTGGTCACCTAGAATAGGGGGCTAGCCTGGAATATGGGGTAGGGAGGGTAGGTTGAAGGGTACAAGGCAAGCTTATGGATGAAAGGAATATTTTAGATATTTTTCTGGTAATGACTGAAGTACACTTACCCAAATTAACAGGTTTGTACCTTTTTTAGGAGGGACACTAGGAATTGAATCCCATCCCATGCCAGACAACTACTCTACCAACTGAGCTACATCCACAACCCTGACTTGAACTTTCAAGATACATGAAATTTGTGTCTTTATCCTTGTCCAGATTTTTACTTGGCCTGTAAATATTTTGAGCCATATCTTTACCACATCTCCAGGCCTGACCATACACATTATAAATTTCATCTTCTCCATCTACAAATCCACTGTCCATACCCTTGGATTGGTTGAAGAGCCTTTGGTCATACTGGACTTCATTGGAAGTTTGAGGATTGGGCACACCAAGAGCAATGACTTCACTGATGTCTCAATTTTCATTTCTCTGTAGTTTTGACCTCTTATCAGGAACTGCCCTGGAAAGATTCCAGTCTTGCTGTCTCTCTTTCCACCTGTCATGATGAATTTCATCCCTTTCACGTGCTTCTCCATCCCCAAAACATGAATTTTGATCCCAGCTCTCCTCTCTCTGGCTTTCTGGGCCATTTCTCTAAGTTTCTCTTCATGTTTCTCCTTTTCTTTTTGAGCCATCTTTCTCTCCACTTGGGCTCACATTTCCACAGCTTCACGAGCCTTCTGATCAGCAATGTATATAGCGTCAGCCAGTTTGGCAAAATTTTCGTTGATGTGTATGGCCTGAAGTCCTCTTTCATCAGCAGCCAGCTGTTTAGCCAGAGGAATTGTGTAACCCTTTGTGTTCTTCCCATTGGAAATGCAAGGGGGGTGGGTCTTCCACTCTTGCTGTTCCTTTACAGTCATCTTCCAACTAGGAGAATGCATTATGGGTGCAGGAGGAGATGGTGGTCCCTGGGGAATTTTCTTATTAATCTTGAATCTTGGCAGCTCCATTCTGCATTTCTACCATCCGAATAACTCTCTGCTTAGCTCCAGAGTTGAATGCTCAGATGGAAAGTAGTGGATATACTGAGCAGGAGCCAGCTTGTCAGCTGCATGAACTGGCATGGCTGCAGCAACCTTCTATAATACAGACTTCTCCAAGGCTACTCTTGTCTTCTCTGTTATCTCTTTAATAGCCTCTTCATCAGGCCTTTGTAGATCTGGGTCATCTACATTCATAACCTTTGGAACCAGGTCAGTATATTTGCTGTCAATGACCTTGTCTTTGGACTGTCTCTGTCGAGCAATTGCATCGTATTTAATTTTCCCTTCAGGATCCACCTGAATGGCTAATGCATTCGACTTTTATTTCCTTTCACCCCCATATCCAGTGGATACTGGGCCACATGGATTTCTGGGAAAGCACCTCCATCTCCAAAATCTTCTAACAAGTGTGGAATCCAGCCTTTCCGGTATCTGTAAGGGGAGGCTCCCTTTGAGAGGAGACCAGCGAGGTCTGCCGCGATCTCTGAGATCTTTCTCTTTCTTCAGCTTCAAGTTGGTCCTGGGATAGCTGAATAGGCGCAGGTAAAAAGCATAGCATAAGTCTTCAAAGTGTTGGCTGAACTCTGGAGTTGACACATACATTGAAGTCTAATAGTTAAGATGAGTGACCTATGGGCGAGGGGGGCCAATAAGATTTGGTGTTCCATTCCTGCAGGTAGGAAGCGTATGCATATACTCTTGAAGGAAGGTAGGGAGATGACTTCAGTTTTCACATGTGAGAGCTGGTGAGGTTTCCATGCTCCAAATAAAAACACCAAAGCAGAATAAAAGCTCAAGTTTTAAAACAGAAACTTTGGATAGCAAACTCAGGAAAGGTTTGCAATGGTTTCGAGGCTGTGCGACATTTTCTTTCATTTGCTGTATATTTCAACTGCTCTTGATGCCATTACTGTAGGCTGTGAGGTCATGGTGCCCTCCTTATTGACGATTTATCATGGTTCTCTGGTGCAAGGTAGAGCTTCTCCAGCACGCTGCTTTTCTTTTTCAAACGTCTTTCATAGATGCTTCCGATCTTTAATTTTAGCTAAGTATTAGTTCACATTAAAGCGTAGTTTAAAAGGTTACAAGGTTTCTTTGAAAGGTTTCAGAGGTTCAGTCCATTATGATCCTGAAGGAGAGCGTGGCGGCGTGCAGGCCGGTGTGGTGCTGGAGCTGAGAGTGCTACATCTTGCAGGCCACAGGAAGTCCACTGACTGCCACACTCCTACTCACCTCTTTAACCACTGCTTCACCAGCTTCACTCAGTTCCCTGAAGCTGTCAAGTGTCCTCCAACCTCTGGGCCTTTGCACAAACCATGTCCTGCCTTTTACTGTGCCTGTTTCTTCAGATGGCTTAGGTTCCGTCTCTCGTGGCACTCCAGGCTTTACCCTAAAATAGCCTCTTCCCCCACTGCCTCTTTCTGTCACTTTAATCTGCTTTATTAGCAGGGAGTTCTGCCGCCATGTCTGGGGGAATGGGTCTCAGTTCTGCAATAACAGAGACACTCCCATGTGTTACACCCAGGGATCTCCTCTGCATCACTGCTCTCGTGCTCTGGGCTGTGATTAATTAAAGTGAGTGTTATCGGGCAGTGGTGGTGCACGCCTGTAATCCCAGCACTGGGGAGGCAGAGGCAGGCAGACCTCTGTGAGTTTGAGGCCAGCCTGGTCTACAAAGCGAGTTAGAGGACAGCCTCCAAATCTACAGAGAAACCCTCTCTTGAAAAACCACAATAAATAAATAAATAAATAAATAAATAAATAAATAAATAAATAAATAAATAGAGTGTTGTCTGAACACAAGCAGTACAATACTGAGCCCAGACCCCCCATTTCCCGAAGCTACTAAGTACCTAATGGGCAGGTAGCATATACGCTGGATGAAGAGGTGGTTCCTATGTGTGAGAATTCATCCTGCTGCTCAGATTGGCATGCACATTAAAACTTACGTATGGTCAAAATTATTTTTTTTTACTCTTTGCTCTTTGGGGGCCCACCACCCAGCTCCTAAATAATTACATGAAGACTTATTATTACTTATAAATGCCTGGCCTTAAGTTGGCGTATTTCTAGCCAGCTTGTCTTAACTTAAATGATCATGTCCACTTTTTGCCTCTGGGCTTTTACCTTTCTCTGTTTCTGTGTATCTTTTCTTCTTATGCCTTGTCCGGCTGGGTGGCTGCATGGCTGGCTGGGTGGCTGCATGGCTGGCCCCTGTACCTCTTCTCCTCCTTTTCTCACTTCTCCCTTTCTCATTCTTCTCCTATTTATCCTCTCTGCCCGCCAGCCCCGCCTGTCCCTCTCCTGCCTAGCTATTGGCCATTCAGCTCCTTATTAGACCATCAGGTGTTTTAGACAGACAAAGTAACACAGCTTCACAGAGTTAAACAAATGCAACATAAAGGAATGCGACACGTCTTCGCATCATTAAATGAGTGTTCCACAGCATAGAGACATATAGCACATCTTAAATGAATATTCCACAACACTTATGGATTACTTATTTCTGAACATTTTCATCACAACGCTTTGGACCTCAGTGCAGGCAATAGAGAGGAACCTGCTGGCCAGAGGTGGCCACTGTTATCGAGGGCTACTTAGTGACCTGCTGCCTCAGCAAATCATTTACTGACACTGGGCTGCACACTGTATGTATTCTGTTCTATTTTCCAACTGTTTCTGCCTAAGGAGACTCGGAGACAAGTACTACTTGTTTTTCACCCATAGCTGAAGGAGGCTGCCCGAGATGTGTCTGTCGGCCTCAGGTCTAAATGTTTGCCATGCCAACAAAGCTCCGCATTGGCCAGTGAGCAGTGAGGACTGGGGAATAAGAAGGGCATTGTCCGGCCTGCAGGGATGGCTGTGCTCTGAGAGGAGCTGGGGAAGTCCCTCCTGGGTGGATATCTCTGCCAGCCAGGTATGGAGCTGGAGGGCTCTGCCCTACCTGTGTCCTCAGACCTGTCAGATTGAGGACACTGCAAGGCCTTGATGTGGGCACAAGTCTTGTCAAAACCATAGTGGAGTTTTCTAAAACACACCAAAGAACGATCTCATTCACTTTCACTTCTGAAGGAAAGCCAGCCAGCGCTTCTTCAGGAGCTGGTGTTTGCTTTGCTGAAGGAAGCCCAGGTTTGTGGGTGGGTCATTCTAGAAAATGCCAGCTCACCACAGTGACAGCCACCAACACTGTCTTAAGTGACTTGGGCAGAGGAGGAAGGTGCCTCCTCCAGTGACCACCCAGTACGTTTCCAGAACACTCTTTGTCCTTACCTGTTCCCTCTTTGTCTGAATGCCCAGGTTCCTGGAGGGGCTGCCCTCAAACTCCTGCTTTTCCACCTGGAAGACAGTTTGGGTCAGTTCCCTAGGCCTTGACCGATGCAGCCAGGTACATCATCAGAACGCTTAAACAGTAGCTAATCTTTTAAAACATTGTGTATCTAGACAACGAGACTTCATACAAAGAAAATAGTGTAGAAGGAAAAGATTAAATCGTCACACCAGAAGGTTGGATCTCGTGTTTTTCTTTGTGTTCATGTGTATGTGTAGTTATGTATGTATATTGGTTTACTTATGTGCAAGTGTACACACACCTGTGCATATATGTGAAGGCCAGAAGTCAGCTTCAGGTGTCATTTTTTAAGATGCCATCTCTGACAATGGACCCTGAGGCTTCAAATTAATCTGGGCAGCATGGCCAGCAAGCCCCAGGAACGCTCCTGTCTCTATCTTCTCAGCATTGGGACTGCAAGCATGTGCCTCCATGCCCAGCTTTTACCTGGGTGCTGGGGATCGAACCCATGTCCTTGTGCTTACCAGAGAAGAACTCCCTCCTCCAGCCATTTCTCTGGCTCCCTTTTGTATTTTTGTTGGTAGGTTCTACCACACAGTCTGCACTCACACATATCAATTCTAGGTTATACAATTGGCAATGAAACAGGGGCTTGGGAGGTGGCTCAGTGGGTAAGGGAGCTTGCTGCACAAGCATGAGGACCTGAGTGTCAACACCAGCCCTCAAGCACAAAGTCAGACACAGCTTTGCATTCCTGTAACCCTAACACTATGCAGGGTGGAGACATGAGGCTTAGTACCAGGCACAGTGAGATCCTACCTCAAAGGAATAACATGGAGCGTGACAAGCAGACTGTCTGACATCCTCCTCTAGGCCCTACACACCTGCCCAGGTACAGTGTCACACTCATACACATGTGTCCAGGAGCAGCATCACACCCATACATACACATGTGTCCAGGAGCAGCATCACACCCATACATACACATGTATCCAGGCACAGTATAACATCCATACATGTGTGTCCAGGTGCAGCACCACACCCATACATGTGTGTCCAGGTGCAATACTACACCCATACATGTGTGTCCAGGAGCAGCATCACACCCATACATACACATGTGTCCAGGAGCAGCATCACACCCATACATACACATGTGTCCAGGCACAGTATAACATCCATACATGTGTGTCCAGGTGCAGCACCACACCCATACATGTGTGTCCAGGTGCAATACTACACCCATACATGTGTGTCCAGGTGCAGCATCACACCCACACATGTGTGTCCAGGTGCAGCATTACACCCACACAAGTGTGTCTAAGCACAGCATCATATCTATACTCACATATGTATAAAGTTCAAGTAAAAGCTCAAGTTACAGTAAGATTTTCCATTTTGACAGTACTTGAAAGGACTTCCTGGATGTGTTTTGGAGAACCCAGAAATCACATGGGTGTTTGTGATGGTCAATAGTCATTGTTGACTGTATTTAGAGTCACCTGGAATTGAGGCACAGCTCTAGGCATGTCTGAGTGGGTGTTTCAGAGGTGACCGACTGAGAGGGGAAACCCATCTGTAATGTAGGTGGCACTCTCCCAAGGCGGGAAAAATAAAAATAAAAAGGAGAAAGTAAGTTGAATGCCAGCATTCTCTCTTCCTGTTTCTATCCACAGCTGAGATGTGAGCAAGGAGTGTCGAGCTCTCCAGCCACATCGTGGGTCACTTGCCCCCATTGTGCCTTCTGATCCTAGTACTCTTCAGTACTAGAATGACAGGCATGCAGCATGCCCGGCTTCCACATCATCCTGAAAAGGATAACTTAATGACCCAAGTCCCCCTCAACCCCAGAATTCACCTTCACTTGCCATTGGAGATAATTGGGCAAAAAATATGTGAAAGGTATCGCATAATAAGTCACCGGAACTTTAGTATAAATGAGTCTGTCACCTTCTCCCCTTCACTCATCACACCCATACAAAGACACACATCTGCAGACCTGCCCCCCACACCCCCTCCCTCCCCCAGCTCCAGAGGGATCATAAGGACATGGCACAAGGAGGAGGAATGAAATCTGCCCGTGTGAAAGCCACTTCACCAAGTTCTGCCCAGACCTGGAGTTCGCTGACGAGAGTGACCAGCAGCAGTATGAAGAAGAGGGCTGAGCCCGGCGGCGGTGGCGCACACCTTTAATCTCAGCACCAGTGAGGCAAAGTCAGGCGGATCTCAGTGAGTTCAAAGCCAGCCTGGTCTATAGAGCGAGCTCCGGGACAGGAACCAAAACTACACAGACAAACCCTGTCTCAAACAAACAAATCACAATGCTGGGCGGTGGTGGCGCATGCCTTTAATCCCAGCCAGGAGGATCTCTGTGAGTTTGAGGCCAGCCTGCTCTACAGAGCGAGATCCAGGACAGGCACCAAAACAACACAGAGAAACCCTGTCTCGAAAACAAAAACAAAAACAAACAAACAAACAAACAAAAAAGAAGGCTGCTTGCACTGCATGCTAAGCTCCCTCCCTTCCCAATCCGATTTCTCCAATTGCAATTGAAATGGGTTGTGGGAAGAGCTGTGCTGAGCTGGGATGGGGCTGTTGTGTCAGCTGGTGGTAGGGCCTGTCAGACACTCAAATGGAGCTTGGTTGCCCTGCTGGGCCCTTTTAGAATTTATTTTACTTTTTTCCCCCTTGCTTCTGGCTTAAGGATCGTGCTCAATATTCTCACTGATGATTTTAAAAAAAAAAAAAAAAAAAAAAAGGAACGAAAAAGCTGATTAGCAGAGTTTGAGGAGACCCATGCAGTGATGAAGTGGGGAAGAGGGGTCGAGGAGCTGCAGGTTTTAAGTCTGGAAGGATAAACCTGAAAGAGGAGATGGAATAATAAGGTTTAAGTGCCAGCCACTTATTAATCAACCACTATCCACATCATGATCCCCTAGCCGAGGCCCAGCATTGAGCAGAGGCTTCGGCTCTTCCATAAAGCCACAAAGAACAAGACTGGAAGAAATAGGCACACAGCCAGGATAGAGTGGTTTAAGATAGACCTGAGAGGGGCTGGGGATTTAGCTCAGTGGTAGAGCGCTCAGTGGTAGAGTGCTTGCCTAACAAGTGCAAGGCCCTGGGTTCAATGCTCAGCTCAAAAAAAAAAAAAAAAAAAAAAAAGATAGACATAAGAAAGGACTTCCTGGAGCTTAAAGTGGCTTACTGCAGAACTAAAATCACAGGGGATTCAGGAGGAAAAAAAGAACAAGTCCAGCCTTTTAAGTATTAAGTATTACTGCTGCTGAACGGTGGCTTCCTGGACATAGAGTCACCAGGTATACTCTGTGTGGCAGCCTTCAGAGGGACCCAGGGCAAGGGGAAAGTATTTAGTAGTGTGTGGAAGAAAGGGTTTCATGGGCTTCTTAAGGAGAGAGCACAGTCCAAGTCAAATACATGTTTCATACCCATGACGAGAGGGTGTTTGGAAAACTTAGCCACAGTTACACAGTAAATGGCCGAAGGCAAGGCTTGAAAGGTGGGAAGATGAGGGTGGTCTTGGAGGGGTGGGGTGGAGGTGTTTGTCTGAGACCCTAGGCATGCACAGGTGGGAGGATGTGGAACCTGATGGATGGAGGTAGGCCTACAACAGTCAGGCAAGAACCTGGCCATGGTGAGGGGCATGTTAAGCTTCTGCAGGTGAGGCTAAACAAGCTGGGAGTGGAGGCTTCATGGGTCAAGTTTGCAGGAGGATGCACTGGAAAGAGAAAGGGGATGGAAACAGCTCCACCCTTCACGGTTCCTGCACATTTCTTGTCCTGTGCACTAACAGTGCAGGGTATCCTACAGCTGAAATTTAGTCTGCTGCATAAACCCATTGCTGCCGCTGCCTGCCACTAAGACTGAGCACACTCTGTTGAAGTCTTAGCAACTGGTAGAGACCAGTGTACTTAGGGCTTCTTACATTTTTTTTTTTTTTTTGAGTGAACGAATAAGTTAATGAGTGATGAGGGATGGGATTGTGGGACTACAGCTCTTCACTTCTGGCAATCTTGTGTGTGTGTGTGTGTGTGTGTGTGTGTGTGTGTGTGTGTGTGTGTGTGTGTGTTGCAGGGGATTGACTCAGGACACTTGCCAATGCTAGACAAGCTCTTTACCATTGAGCCAAATCCCTTCTTCTGGTAATATTAAAGAAGAGGTAAGATGTCTGCCTAGCTAGGCTGCGTAAGGATGCTGTCTGCTTGGGGATAGATCAATGATGGCCCTTGGGTTTTGTCCATAATGTCCAGGGTGTGGCATCTCCCAGGCCAGGCTGACATCAGGACTGTTGTTTCTCTGCATTGGGCATTGGTGCTTCCCCTCATGTGAGAACACTGGTATGAGTCTGCAAATCCTAGAATATCATGGCTAAATAGCACAACTGGACAGGGGCTTTGATTCAGCTAAACTTTTTTGAGATAGGATCTCATTATATAGCCCAAGCTTGTCTCAAACTTGGGGTCCTTCCATCTCAACTTCCTAAATTCTGGAATTATAGGTCTGTGCCACCACACTCAGCTTCATTTAAAACACCTTTGACAGCTTACCTCCTCCTCTCTAGTATCCAAAGAATGGTCCGGAGCCTGAAAGAGATGGTAGAAATGAGAAAGGTTTCATTAGCTAATGAAGGGTCTGTTATGCCTGCTCTGTTCTCCATTGGTAGATCCACAGAGTGGGTGGAGAGATGTACCTTGGAAACATGCGGGTTGGGAGTCTTCAAAGCTTACTTTATCATTTGTAAGACAAGCCATTGCACTTCCCTGAGACCGAGCCCCTTGTCCCTAAACTGAAGATAACAGTCAGGACACTTTCCTGTCATGACTGGTGAAAGACCATTTGCAAAGCATTTTAGAAACCACCAAGTACATGTTGATATGATTCATCTATTGTTTTGTTTTCTTCTGTTTACTTTGAGGACTTAGAGCCAGCCTTTGGATCAAGTATTGCCATTTACAAAAGTCCTTTTAGCTCACTTCCGATTCTACCCACACAACAAACCAAACATTCTGACCTAAGTTACCTTTTAATACCACTAACAACTACATATGTTGGTAATCTGGTTCAACTTACTATCTACTTTATGTTGCCTTATCTTTCTTTAGAAACTATAGTCTAGAGATTTTTGCCTTCTGTGTATATATAATATTACTCTGGTTTTGAAGAGGACAGCTGCAGAATTTAAATTATCTAAGAGATCACGCAAGTTCTCTGCTCTAGATCTTGCAAGAGTACAGGAGGCATGTGCTGGCTGGGGAATAGAAAGGTTCTCATGTTTTGAAGCTTTTAAATTCTAAATTTAGGTATAAAAGGCCCTGATTTCATTCACTGTTCCTTAATTCATTCAAGAGCTGTTGGCGAGTTAGGAAGCTGACCCCGCCAGGGTCCTGCCCACAGCTCCTGTGCCGTTCCTGTGCCCATGATTACAAACGCAGGCTACCTTCTTCCATTACTTTAAACAAGATGATTAACACAGAGTGCAACTGCAAACATTTCACATGCTACTCTGAAAATAGCCCCGCCCCCCTCCCCCAACCTTCCCTCCCAGAAACTAAGTGCTTTCTTTGGTATGTGGTCTGGAAATACCAGTGAGTTAATGCTGATTGGTATAGTTTTCAACCAGGGATGAACAGACATTGGAGAATAAGGACTTCCCTCCTGGATTGGTGAGACACCTCAGCAAGTTAAGGTGCTTGGTGCCAAGCCTGAGGACTTGCAATTAATGCCAGGACTCACATGGTGGAAGAAATGACTGAATCTCAGAATGTCCTTTGACTTCCACACGTGTGCACATGTATATGTGTGGGCATACATACTAAGGAAATTTAATTTAAATTTTTAAAAAACTTCACTCCTTACACCTCAGTTTACCTCCTCCTGAGGCACATCCCACACCATCTCTGGGGCTCCTTAGTGGGATTCTGCCTTAGTGGTCCACAGTAATTTCTCCGGTGCACTCTGTACTGGCTTCTCTCCCTGTCTCATGTCCCTGCTCTCCCACTGGATATTCTGTTGTGTACTTCTTGTATTCACATCTTTCTCTAGGGTTTTTTTTCTGGGGGAAACTGATCTGTGGCAATTTCTTACCAGAATCATGGTATTGCCTGGGTCTGGGCAATGATGCATCACATAGAGACCCACTGACCTCAGTGGGTCTGGAAATGTCAACCCCCACATGCATGATATTTCATTCTTCCTGTTTTCTATATAGATTTTTTTGAGATAGGGTTTCACTCTGTAGCCCATGATATTGTGGAATTCATCATATATTCCAGGATGACTTTAAATTTACAGCAATCATCCTGTCTCAGCCTAATGACTACTGGAATTACAGGAATAAACATTACGCTTTGCTTCATTATTTTTCTTTATTATATTTTCAGGTAGTGTCTTGGTATGTCTCCTAGATGGTTACAAAGTCACAGTCCCCCTACCTAAACCTCCTCAGGCTGAGATTGTAGGTGTAAGCTACCGCACCTGATTTAGTATTTGATTTTTTAATATTTTAAAATCCTTCCCCCATTCACCACAGACACACACACACACACAGTCACTCACACACACACATACACCACACACACACTCACATACACACACATTCACCTATTACCCCCCCCCCCCCCCTTAAACACACTGTAGTCAGAAGTTTTCCTGTGTCCGGCCAGCCTGCAGTCAGGACAATTCTCTCCCATTTGAGTCCCGAAGCTGCTTAGTCCCAAGTAAACACAAGAGGCTTATATTATTTACAAACTGGATGGCCTATGGCTGAAGCTCCTTGCTAGCTAGCTCTTATAACTTAACCAATTTCATGGCATACCAGTCCTTTCATACCTTGCTTCTCCTGATGGGGGATTTCAGCGTCTCCTCTGCCTCCCCTCTCCTTTTCTTCCCTCTCCAGTTGGAATGTACCGCCTAACCTTATTCTGCCTCACCATTGGCCAAACAGCTTTATTTATCAACTAATCAGAGCAACACATATTCACACACACACACACACACACACACACACACACACACACTACTCACATACACACACTCACACATTTACACATTCACACGCACATCCTTCTCTGGTCTGGATTACTGTTATGCTCCATTGCTCAGTGACGTAATGGAATTAGTTCACTTATGAGAGCTGACTGCTACATTTGGAAGAATTTTTTGAGGCATTTATTAAACACAAATATCATTAAAAATTAAATCATCTAAAATTTGCCATGTGGTAGACTTTAAAAACAAAGTTAATAAGTACTAAATATCATTGTTTTACTCATGTCTGCACAGTCTAGATGGTTTACAGTGGCATTTGACTACAGAAGTCTCCCTATCTTTGACTTGAACACATCAGGATCTGAAGTGAGTATTTACACCACAGGAATTGGCAAATGCTACAAACAAGGGAAGCCTCACCTATGAATGCCAATGCTTAAATATTTACCAACACAACATCAACAATACCTTGCTTGGCATCTTGCCCCAGCTCCCTGTGTTTCCTATCCTCTGCTACATGATGCAATCTATTCTGCTTATTGCAGCATTTATAACGTGACCCTTTATTATGCAGATCAGATTGCTTTTCCTTGGGTAAAGTTTCCCTGGGTCCTTCATCCCATCATAGCTTTAGGCATTGCCTCCATACCTATCTGCCCTGTTTTTCCTTCTTCCCTAAGCCTTAGCCAAGTGGCCAGCCTTCCTTCTGTTCCCTGAACCACTGGTTGAACTTCCTTCTGCCCCAGGGTTTCTGTACTCCTTCTTCTTCATTCTGAGACAAGACCTATGTCTTATGTAGTCTCAACCAAACCCCTCACCCCACCACAGAGTCTTCCTCTGATCATCTTTACACCCATAGCACTCCTATTTCCAACTCCTCACCATTTTCTGTCCCAGGGGCCTACTGTCTTTCCTTGTGACTCATTGTTCCACTTGGACTCATCTTGCTTGTTCACGGCTTGCCTTCTCTATGGTTCCTCTCCCCACTGTACTGTGCTGATGCTTATGGAAGAGAGCCCTTTACCTTACTCAAGGCTGTGTCCTCAGAACCCAGAGAGTGATGGATACACACAGTGGTACTCATGGGATACATCTGTGGCATGAAAGCATGCTCATGGCTCATGAGCTCTCTTCAGTCTGGAGCTTGCTTCACCAGCCACTCTCTTTACTGGAACTATTTCCCCAAGTCCCCTGTGACTGCTGAGTTGCTACAATTACTGCCTATCTCAGTCTCTCTTCTGTTGGGCTTCCAGGTTATACTGAACACTGGTCATTCCTCCCCACCCCTTGAAACCTCCAGCTCTGTAAGCCCACCCTCTTCAGATTTACAGTTCTCCCTACTGTTATGGAATACTTGTTTACACTGTGAAGATGTGTCTTTGCCAAGGCGCCTACTGATTGGTTTAATAAAGAGCTGAATGGCCAGTAGCTAGGCAGGAAGAGATTAGGTGGGACTTCCAAGGACAGAGAGGACTCTGGGAAGAGGAAAAGGTGAAGTCGCTAGCCAGACTTGGAGGAAGCGGGATTGGGAGTTTGAGCCTCGTGGAAGAACATAGATTAAAAACTATTAAAAGAACTAGTTAGGAACAAGTCTAAGCTAAGACTTGCTTTTATCATTAATAATAAGTTTCTGTGAGCTGATGGCCTTAAGAAAAGTCTGACTACACCCTACCCCTTCTTGGACTCAGTTGTGCATCATGTCTGTTGTGCCAATCATTCATCTCTGCCTGTATCCCCCTTCTCCTTGAATCCAGGCTCATTTATGTGACATGATTTGGCCAAAAGAATTAGATAGAAGCATTGGAGTTCTGAGCCTCATCTCCAGGAGACCTTGTGTATTTCTGCTTGTTTTCTTTTGCTTCCATTATTAACACAATGGAAATGTTTCCTTGGCCTCACTGATCCTTGGAAGAGGGAGTGGGCCAAGAACTTCAGAGTAAGCCTCTAGCACACTCTAGTCAAGCTCAGGCTGGAGTGTGGCCAGACCACTCAGAGACCTCTGAGCAAGCCAAATAACCTCAGCCAGGCCTTAGCTAACCCACAGAAGCCAAAACTATATAATGTCAAATCAGACTTGTTTTAAGTCTTTGGCTTTTAGAGTGTTTTGTTATGTGGCAAGAGCTGACTGATACATTCTTTTGTGGTAATTTTGTTCTTTGTTCAGGACTTTGACACTGGATTTCTCCTGTCCCCAGGTATCCACAGCTCTGTAGACTGTGCACGGTCACTGCTGTCCTTCTCATGGTCATTGACTCACCCATTTGCATGTTTAGGCTTCCAAACTCTGTCATGGACCTTGAACTTCAGCACCACAGAAACAATAGTTCAGTGACAGACATTGGTACACATCCAATATGATCCTATAAGATTGTATGACCTAATGATATTGTAGCCATCTAAGTTTGTGTGGCACATTTTAAGCTAGCTGTGGGACAACATCATCTAATGTTGTATGTCTCAGGATACTGTCTCCTGTATCTCACTCAGTACTTCCTTCAGATGCCTGTAATTTAACACAATGTGTGTGTAAAGTGCATTTCCCTCAATTCCCTTCTCCAGCTAAGTATCCTATCTCAGAAGTGATGCCACCATGGCCCTGTCACTTAGGCTAGGAGCCCCAGCTCACAGGTGACACCTGTCTCCCCATGACCTGGGTTCACCCAGCTCATTTGCATCCCTTCTAAACACACTCCTACCTCCTCATCCTGCCCCTTTCAAGCTCTCATGTTACTTCTTAGTTGAATTATTGTGAGGGGTCATCTCCCAACCCAATGAGTCTCCAACCTAGCTGGGTCTCAGTTACTCTAAGAGCACATGAAGGAATGATCCTAGATGTCATGGTCACAAACCCTTTGTTGAGTTAGCTCTAACTGCCTCTGTTCTTCCGAGAGGCACAGGACACATTCCAATATGCAGTTTTTATATGTATGGGCTCTGCAGCCAATCACTTCTCCTCTGACTAGCCTTGGGACAGTCAGCAGCTTACTCACCTTCTCAGAGCCTCAGTTTCCTCATCTTTAAAATGGAGATAGTTACAGAACCTTCCTTATGGGCCCATTCCGAAGGTTAGATAATTTTACACATCTGCAGGGTGTTTAAAACAATGCCTGGCTCATGATAAGCCCTAAAAATACTAGGTATTTTACCCTGATTTTTTTGAATTTTAAAAAAGATTCATTTTCTGTGTATGAGTGGTTTTTTTCCCCCCGGTGTGTATGTATGTGCACCATGTGCATGCCTGTTGCCTGCAGAGGTCAGGAGAAGGGTTCTGGGTCCCCTGGGACTGGAATTGCAGATGGTTGTGAGCCACCTGTGGGTGCTGGGAACCAAACTCAGGTCCTTTGCAAGAGCAACAAGCTGTCCACCCACAGCTCTGTGCCATCTCTCCAGTTCTCTCTCTCTCTCTCTCTCTCTCTCTCTCTCTCTCTCTCTCTCTCAAATTTCATTTGTCATCCTTTTATAATTGTTGACAAAGCAAAATCACCTTTAAAACTGTTCTATATCTTCATCTTTGCCTACTTTTTAAAAATAATGCCCACAATTTAGTAATTGAAATCAAAGCATTTGTCATGATTAATAATAGACTATGCTTGGTAATTAATCTTATGTGGTTTTTTTTTTCCCTAATAAGAATGCTTCAATTGCTTTAAATATGCAACTAAAACCTAATGTGTCTCTTTTTTGGAGTCTGGTTGACTTAAGTGTATTTGCTTACAAACCAAGTTTTAGCCTTTTGAAGAGTGCAGCATTTGATGAATTTTACTACAGCCATGTAAGCATCATTCTATCAAGACATGGAACACACACATCACTCCCGTTCTCCTGTGATCAGCTTTGGAAGCAGTTTCTCCCTCCCGTTTCTCTCCTTGGTTAGTCTTGCCAGATATCTGCCCTGGGCATCCCAGTCTCTCATCACCTAGCCTTTGACCATATTGTTTTTTGCCAGCTGCATACCTTTTGGCCTGAGCACCTTCGACGCTTCTTTCAAGCTTCTGCTCACCCCTTCTCTGTGTCTGGGTTAACTCCTTGTCTGGAGTCTCCTGACTACCCTAGGCCTTTCTGACGATAATGCCCATTTTATGTTAAAATTTCCTATCCACACCTGAATGCTACATGTGTGGACAGCAGGACTTGTTTCCTAGGCTTCAGCCTGGAGTCTGACACTGAGCAGATAGCACCCAGAGGCTGGACAGTGACTTGGGATTGTCCTCATAAGGCCGGGGAATATGTGATTTAGCTGACTGGGGCCCATGTTGGAAGTCCTTAGCCCCAGAGTTCCTGTCACCCCCTCAAAGGCATCTTCTAGTCATTGATTCTGGAGGTGACTGTTTCTCCAGCTACTCCCTGGGAGAGCCGAAGAGGCCAAGCCAGGCAAAGGGGAGCTGGGGATGGGAGTCTGCATAGCACAGCTAGAGGCTGACAGAGGATGAAGGTGCAGGGGCCGAAGGAAGGCAGAGCTCACACCGTGCCACACTATTCATCCTGAAATGAATATTGTGAGAGAGTGAACCAAATATTGAAACAGGGGAAGGAACAGATAGCCCTTTTTGTAAACACTCCTCACTTCTGGGGACTCTGAGATCCTGTTGCCCAATGGATAATATTTACAGAACCTACATTTGCCAGGCCCTCCTCTGTGCAGGCACTGGGCCAGGGCCAGGTCCCCAGGTAGAAGGTATAATAGGGGCCCCTGCCACACCCTCTGGCACTCACAAGTCCACCAAGGGCTTCTATGCTTTCTCTACTGATGGAGGTGTGGGGTGAGTTAATTCTTGCCCTGCTGCAGAACCTTCTAGCCAACAAGTACTAAAATGGGTAATGAATGACCATGTCTTCATCCTTCTTGAGGAGGCTCTCTGGGGTGTGTTCTATAGGGCTGCTCTACATCCCCAGGGACACAAGCCTTGGCTCTTCCCACACCACAGCAGCTGCTTGCTTGACACCATGCTTCCTCTTTTGGTTCTTTCCCTTTCCAGTTCTCCACCAATGTTTCCCAGCTCGTCTCCCAAACGAATTTCCATCAGCCCTTCCACCCACAGCTCTCTAGCCACAGGTTTAACCAACAGAAGATCAAAACTATTTGGAAAACACTTGTCTGTATCGAGCACATGCAGATTTTTCTCCCTTGTCATGACTCTCTAAACAGTACAGTATCACAGTGCTTTATGTAGCATTGCCTGGCCGTCAGGCATCCAGAGAGGATTTAAAGCAACTGGGAAGGTGTGCAGAGGCTATATGCACATCATTTTGTATGAGACTCGCCCATCCCCAGACACTGCCACCTGGTAAAGGGGGTCCTGGAACTAATCTCCATCAGATGTTGAAGGACTACTACATTTGAACTAATTCCTCCTGCCGGGATCTGCTTCTGGGAAAATTTAAAGACAAACAGTGAAGAAGATAAAGGGCAACCTGCCATGGACAAGTCTTTGGACCCTTGGTGGATCTGTGTATCGCTTTGGGCTGCATGCTCAGCCTTTAGTTGCCCCAGGCACTAGCAAACACTAGTGAATAAATTCGTGAATGAATGTGCTTACTTACCCCCAGAAGAGAGAATGACTGTCTTAAAGTCCATTTGTGCTCAGAGAGGTAAATGCTTTGCCCATCGTCCAGCCAGACTAGTTGGTAGCAACTGCTGGCCAGAAACTGGAATCCTTGAATTTCATTTCAAGTGAGTCCCGGTGCTGGAAAACGATTGAGTGTGGAAAGGTAATCCACGTTAATTCCTGCTGATTAATCATTAATTTGCTAAGGAACTGCTGAGATTAAAACTAGAAATGAACGCTTTAGTTTCAGCCTAAGCCCTGGGTATTCTCTCCTTAAAGCTTTACTCTTTAGCACCAGCTTTTAGACAGTAGCAAGGACCAACAGCTGTGCTAGCGGAAGACCTGAGGCAGGGACTCTCCAGACACAGGCTGGGGCAGTCCTAGTTCTCTTGGGCTCGAAGAAATCTACATTTTAGAGGCCGGGGACGCTCAGTGGTAAAGCACTTGCTGTGAAAGCAGGAGGGGCCTGAGTTCAATTCCCAGAATGAATTCGAAAAATGCAGGCGCCACCTATAATCCAAGCACTGTAGAGATGGAGGACTTTCTGATCCGCAAGTCTAGCCAGAGCAGTGAACTCAGGGTCAGACACAGTGTCTCAAAGAATGAGGTCCAGAGCAATACAGGAAGATGTCTAATATCAAACTCTGGCCTCTGTGCTTACACACACACACACACACACACACACACACACACACAACACACGCAACGCGTGCGCGCAAAAGAGAAGAGAGAGAGAGAGAGAGAGAGAGAGAGAGAGAGAGAGAGAGAGAGAGAGAGCTTCATTTCAAAGAGGCTGGCTCTGGGTCTGGAAAGATGGCACTGGCTGTTTTTCCAGAGGACTCGGGTCTTTTCCCAGCACCTACATGGCAGCTCACAACTGTCTGTAACTTCATTTCCAGGGGATCTGATACCTTCACACCAAAGCACATAAAATAAAATCAAATAAATTAAAAAAAAAAAAAAAAGAGGCTGGTGTGGGTGTAGGCTCAAAGGTATAATCCCCCCCCCCCCCATAGAGTTTCTCTGTGTAGCTTTGGAGCCTAACCTGGAACTCACTCTGTAAACCAGGCTGGCCTTGAACTCACAGAGATCCATGTAGTGGTATTGTGTTCCCCAAAATATTGTGAATGCTAATAAACTTATCTGGGGTCAGAGACAGAACAATCACAATATTAAACATAGAGGTTAGGCAGTGGTAGCACATGCCTTTAATCCTAGCATTCCAGAGGCAGAAATGCCTCTGGATCTCTGTGACTTCCAGGCCACATTGGAAACAGCCAGGCTTAGTGACACATGCCTTTAGCCCCAGAAAGTGAGCCTTTAATCCCAGGGAGTGATGGCAGAAAGTAGAAAGGTATATAAGGTGTGAAAACCAGAAACTAGCAGCATTTGGCTAGTTAAGCTTTTAGGCTTTTGAGCAGTAGTTCAACTGAGATTCATTTGGATGAAGACTCAGAGGCTTCCAGTCTGAGGAAACAGGATCAGCTGAGGAACTGGCGAGGTGAGGTAGCTGTGGCCTGTTCTGCTTCTCTGATCTTCCAGCATTCACCCCAATACCTGGCCCGGGTTTGATTTAATTAATAAGACCTGTTAAGATTCCTGCTACAGAGCCGGGCGGTGGTGGCGCAGGCCTTTAATCCCAGCACTCGGGAGGCAGAGCCAGGCAGATCTCTGGGAGTTCAAGGCAGCCTGGGCTACCAAGTGAGCTCCAGGAAAAGGAGCAAAGCTACATAGGGAAACCCTGTCTTGAAAAACCAAAAAAAAAAAAAAAAAAAAGATTCCTGCTACAGATCCGCTTTCCTCTGCCTCCCAAGTACTGGGATTAAAGGCATGCGCCACCACCGCCACCACCCGCCGTCCGGCTGTATGTAACTCTTGCTGTGTGATTTGTACAAGACCTTCCCTAAGAAAATGACACGCAGTCCACCTCAATTTCCTTTGTTCTTTCTGGATCTTCCACCTCAGTTATTTCATTTATTCAAGGAAATCCCATCTAGAAAAGAATGTTTGCAGATAAAGCCCTATTCTACCTGCTCTCACCCTTGGAGAACTTGTCTTTAGATCCAGGGGCTGGTGCTTTGTGTGAAGTTACTTGGGTTTAAATAAAGCATTTCCCCTGTTATTCACGGGTTGTGCCATCCTCAGGGTTACACCCATCGCCACCCAAGCCGACAGTGTCGGGAAGAGCAGCCCGCGGCCATGGGGATTCGAACCACAATCCATCTGCCTAGGCGGAGCCGAATCGAAAAAAGCGGTGGCGTGGAGAGCCGCGGCCCAGAGTGGGCGGGGCCGGCAGACGACCTCCCTAGATGGGCGGGGCGTTAGAGACCCGCCCCCGCGCAGAGCTGAGAGCTGCGCTGCGCGGCTCCGCCCCTCTTCGACCCCGCCCCCCGCGGCTCCCCGCAGCTCCTCCCCTCTCCCATTGGCTGAGACGTAGACCCTCCTTTTTACCCAATGGCCGCCGCCGCGAAGCGGAAGTCCGCGACCTGATTGGACAGCTGCCAGTAGAGTGGCGGCTAGTGGACCAATGGGAAGAGGCAGCTCGATGAATGGCTGGTCCGGGTGGGGAAGGCAGGAGGCGGCGATCCCGGCGGAGGGGGCCGTTCGCCAGCTCCGAGGCAGAAAGTGCCACGACTCCACACGCGCGCACGCAGCCAGCGAGCGGCCGGAGCGGACGGCGGACGGGGCGGACGGCACTGGGGTCGCGGTGTGTGCAGCTGCTCAGGGGCGGCTTCTCGGCGGAGGCTCGGCCGGCTCCTCTCTCGCGGTTCCGCGGCGGCGGCGGCGGCGGCGGCTGCTCTTGCCCTCTCGCTCTCCCTCTCGCGTCTCCCGCTGCAGGTAAGAAACTTGGCCGGGCCCTGCAGCAGCGGCGGCGGCGGTGGAGGCGCGCGGGCTGGGCCGTCGGTGCGCCGGGCCGGTCGCGCCGCGCCGCGAGTGACACGTCTCCTCGGCGGCCCCTCCCCCGGCGGCGCCGGCCCGCCCGCCCTGGCGGTGGCCGCGGCCCCTCGGGTGGGACGGAGCTACTACGTGTGCCAGGCCGAGCCCGTGCAGAGGCGTCGACCGAGCGCGCCCCTCGGGGTGGACCCCCTGGCCGGTCGGCCGGCCAGGAGCTGCGGCGGCCCCGCGGCGCGACGTGGCGACCCCTCCCTCCTGGCCCGGCCGTCGGGCCGGCCCGCGCGCTCCGAAGTTGGGCTAAGAAAGTTGGCGGCGGGGCGGGGCGGCACACAGCTGGCGGAGGAAGGGGTTAAGTTTCGGGAAGCCACCGGATGACGTTGCCGGGCCGGAGTCCGGGCCGGAGTGGGTGGGGGGGGCGGAAGGCGGTGGGCAGGCCTGGGACGAGGGCTGAGACTGGATGGGCGACGCGGGGCCCAGAGCCCGGGGCTGCGGGCCGCGGCCACCGGACACGTCGGCGGCCCCGACGGGGCGGGCGGGGGCCACGGGGTTCGCCGCGGGTGCAGTCCGGGACTGGCCTTAGCAACTTCCCGGAGTGCAGGATGAGGCTCCCTGCTCCCCCTGGCGGCGGGGCCGCGGCACCGTTTCCCGGCGGGGCCTCGCGGAGACCCGGTCCGAGTTGGAGCCACCCCGGGTCCTGCCTGGCCTCTCCCTCCCGCGGCCACGATGAATGGACCGGTGGTGCCAGGCCCGGGCGGAAGCAGACACCTCCGGCCCGGCCGTCCAAGCACGCTGGCACTGGGCCCGACGTCTGTTCCGGCCCGCCGGGCTTCCCGGTTGTGCCCAGGGCAGGGAGGCCAGCCGGCCCGCGCTTCCAGCAGTACGGGATGCTTCAGGGGCTTGTTCCCATACTGTAAGCCACTAGCTGTAGTTCTGTTAATGTCACTCTTCGTGGATGGTAGTTAACCAAGTGGTTTCGCTCAAAGGTTTACCATTTCCCCATCTGAAAAAACAGGGTTCCTGCTTGTCTGTTTGAGAGACAGCGGTGGAGACCTAGCACATGTAGGGAGTAGTCAACTAGTATTGATTGTTCTTGTGAGATGTGTGTTTAGGGACGTGGGAGAACCAGAGAACAGGGTGGAGTCTGGCTCACACTGTGGACCATGCAGGGCTGCAGAAGTCATACACCTGGATTCCACCCCCTTGAACACCTGAGGCTCATGTCTCCTGACCTCTGAACCTGGGTTTCCTTATCTCTAGCCTGGAGATAGTACCACCCACTCACCACTGGGGTCGGGGAACCGGGCAGGAAGTGTGGGATCTTGTGTAAAACAGAGAGCAGTTTGGCAATAGCGCTTGAGGTCAGAGTTCAGGACTGGGAAACACCAAGGAAATGAAACTTTGGAGGATCCTGGAGCCTCCCACATCTGTATTTGCTAAGCTAGTCGTTCATTTGCTTAAAGAGGTGGGGGTGGCGGTCCGGGGTGTCATTTTGAGTAGAGCCTCACAGTGTAGGCCGAAGAACTACACAGTGGACATAGCCCTTTACAATCGAGTATTCTCTCACCATTAACAGCACTTCCTCACATTTTCCCCAACTCCTCTTGCTTGTCTTAACTTCCTGCTCCCGGAGAAATTTCTGTGATCCAGGCACTGGGCTGCCTGACTGATAGCTGTGTTAATGAACTTTGCAAGGTCAGCCCACTTTGGTCTGCCCACTTGTTTCTCTTGAGGAGAAGCAGCTTCCTGTTCTGAGGGCCTGAGATGCCACTTCCCTTCTGTTTAAGTGCAGGAGAGGTCAGGGCAGACCTTAGGAAGTTTTCCATTTAGAGGCTAGGGCAAGCTTGGATTGCCTATCTGCTGGACTAGTCGAGGCCTAGAGAAGGACTGGGGGATGAAGGCAAGAAGGGATCTTGAGGTTTGGAAGCAGCAGGTTTATGTGAAGTTGTGGCATGGTATACCAGAGCTCCTCAATTTCATATTTCAGACTTGAACTCTGACCATCTACTTGTTCTAAGGAGTTAGAGTAGTATTATAATGTATGGGTGTTTTTGTTGATGGGAAACATTTTTCTTTCTCTCTTCCCCTCTCTCCACTTTTCTTCCCTTTCCTATTCTCCTTCCTCCCACCCTTTCTTCCTTTTTGCAGTTTTCAGGACAGAGTCTTAGTCCTGACTGCCATCTATGTAGCTTAGACTGACCTTGAACTCCTGGTCCACTTGCCTCTACCTCTCAAATGCAGAGATTATAGGTGTGCACCCCAACACCCAGCTTGATGGGAGAGTTTTAAATAAATCCTGAATCGAGTCACATTTGAGCAATTATGCTCTTTGCTGAAATGAGCCTTAACTCTACATGCTACAATAATTATATAGCACCAAACTCAGTTGAAATGGTTGCATGCAAATGATTTAATTGGAATATTGGATTATTGTGTAGCAGGGATACCTTTTAAAAGTACAGGAGCCCAGCTCCTTACTTGGCTTTTTATCCCCAGGGCTGTAACTAATAGACACATGACAAAGGGATCGAGCCAACAGTACTTGTGATTTTCCTAGCCCAAATCTTGTTTCCAGAAGGGAAAATTTCCCTTGTGTTATTCCTTTATACATCCCAGGTCTGCAGTGGTGAAAGCCTTGTAAGTCCCTTTCCAGTGAGTAGTACAGACATGGGCTCTCTAGCTCCTGGAGGAGGCCGAGATTGGGACTCTTAGGATTTTGAAGCCTAGGGTTCCTGTAGTTCATACTGATTAGAGAGAGACTACCATCTCATGGTATAAAAGTATCTGAATTCAACTTAACGTTAAAAGGCTTGCAATTTAGAATCAGATACTGCACTGCTGTGGTTTTAGACATCACAATACACCCATGTTTAGGGTAGGTGTGGTTATCACCCATTCAGTAGATGAGAACCTGGAAGCCTAGCAGATAAGAAGACTTTGGGACTTGTTCCTGTTGCCAATTGCTAGGTGACATCATTCCATCTTTCTGGACAGGCTGTGGGGCCACATATTCTATCCTGCTGGGACAATAATTACCCAAGGGAGGACACAGAACTAGAAGATTAAAATGAGTTTCAGTGGCAAGGTGTAGAGTCAGTGAGAGTTTGGCAGTGCGGGAAGGCACTTGGCATTTCATTCCTTTGTGAAATGTCTCTGCTCTGGGTTTTCAAACTACATACATACAAATTCGTGACACGTGAATTTATGTGAAAAAGCTGTTGTACACAACAGCATTGTCCATACCATGTACAGCTATAGCCACGCACAGCTATGTAAGTTTAAAGTATGTAAGTTAAGATGCAATAACATTTTAACATTCCATTTCTTAGCTAAGTTGCAAGTGCTGAGTAGTTGCACGTAGAGTTACATCATTTCTGTCTTCTTGGCAAGTTTGGCCAGACAGCAGCAGGCTAGGGTAGCTGTTCTCTAAAGGTTCAAGTCCCTGTTCCTCCTGATCACATGGAAACAGAATAATGTCAAACCAGGTGAAATGTCCATTTTGTCTCCCCAAACAGACTGCTGATAGCAATTTGCACACTTGGCTCATTAAATTGTCACCTTTAGGAAACATTAGTTTGAGGGCTGGAGAGTTGGCTCAATGGTTTAGAGCTTTTGCTGTTCCTACTAAGGACTCAGATTTGGTTCCCGGCATCAACATGGTGAATCATAACTGCTTATTTGTCCAGCTCCAGGGTATCTGACATCTAATTCTGGTCTCTAGGGACACTAGACATGTACATGATGCACATACATACATGCAGGCACTCATACATAAAATAAAAATCTTAAAATGGAAAACCCAGTTTCAACTCTGCATATGTGGAAAAAGGGGTAGGGCAGGGAGAAAGGCACTTTTACCCAAAACTACGAGCATGAAGATGGCCAAATGTACCAAACACAGACAAAATAAGAGGGCATTAGATGGGAAGCATGCAGCTCGTAAGGAAAGTAAATATTTAATTCTAAGTGAGAAAGCCTGGGCGATGGAGGCTGCTTAGCATTATAGAACATTAACCCGGGGACTTCCTAGGAGGTTGTTTTCTTAGGCAGACGGATTCTGAATGAGTCTCCTAAAACAGGCAAACACACACCCCAGTTTAAAACCAGGCTCACCTGCTTTTCCTTTAAATGTTGGTAATACATACCTCTGAACTTGTCAAAACGAACAGCAACTTTCTAAAGGATGCTGTATAAATGATGTTTCCTGGTTGTTTAGTCAAGACTGGGATGCCCTCCTGGTCCCCAGCACCTGCACATTCCCGTGTGCTGGGGTTTTCCTCCCTGGCTGGTGTAAGTTGTTTCCTGAGCACTGCAGAACTGCTGGCAGGTCCTGTCACACTCTGTATGGCTTTGAAAGCTCCCTGGGACTTGGGAAGACCTTTTGAATTCTTGGTTGTTCTCTTGTCAGTGCTCAGTAGACTGACAGAAGTTTAAGGAAACCACCTGTGATGAGCAACTAGTTGTTCACTTGCTGGTCAGAGAGAGGGTCCACTGAGATGATGCCGGAAGTCATCAACTATTTATAGTGACAGGGAGCATCATCAGAAGTTGGATTACACAACCATCTTGAACCCAAACCTTTAATTCTGTACCCTAAGCCTGGGTAGGCTGGGAGCAGACAAGGCCTGTGTTAGTGTCTCCAAACTAAGCTAGTGAGTGCCCTGTGTGGATCTAGAACTTGGAACAAATGACATCTATTTGGCCAATCCCTTGTTATTAAAGAACAAAACCAACCTTTTAAAAATGGAGTTTGATTTTTTTTGGGGTTTTTGTTGTTGTTTTTCGAGAATGGTGTTTGTGAGCCTGTGCTTGCCTTCAGCGGCAGTTCTGTTCTGGCATATGCGATGTGCTTGGCAGTCCCTGAGGGTCTGCGGAGCTGCATGGGGTTGTAGTGCAGTTTAGGGTGCTTTGAGCAGCTTGGGGGGTGTGTCGTTTTAATCCCAGGAACAAGGAGCATGACCTCTTTTCGTTGGGCCTCAGTGTTCCTTTCCTGTAAAATGAAAGCAGACCAGGTGTCTCCATCTCTCAGGCCATGAGCCTTGCTTTACCTTTAATCCTTGCTCTCTCATACTTGCAAATCCCATCAGCTCTGCTTTCTAAGTGGGAGCCCGAGTTGGCCCCTCCCACCATCTCTGCAGGTTCCACTCTGTCCTCGGACACTTTTCCTCCAGCCTGCTGGATTTCGTCTTTGGAGTGGTTTCCCAGCTCCGACTTCACCTCTGCCTTCTAGACTGGTGCTCCAGTTGCTGCAGTCACTGCTCTGTCCTGTCCTTGTCCATCTTGCCACTGGTCTCCTGGGCCCACTTAGACTTGGCTTCACTCCTTTGCCTGCCTCCTTTCTTCTTCTTCAGCCACACTGGCCACCTCTTTAGTCCCCAGGCTGTGTCTGCTGGAGGGCTTTGTTTGGCATGTGTCTCTTCTACCTGGAGAGCTTTTCCCAGATACACAGTCACCCCTCCACCTGCCTTAGATCTGTTGATCATCTTATTTAAAGTGACACACACCTTCCCATCCTGTCCAAGCTGGGCATAGCTTTCTCCTCATTCCTACCACTTGATATGTCCTATGTTTGACCTGCCTGTCATTGTTTCCACTGGAGGACAAGCTCTGTCAACACAGGGATATTATCTGCTTCCTCTTCCTAGGTGATCCCAGGGTCTAGAACAGTGATGGCACCTGGTGGATGTCCATGCTCACTGGGATAATGGAAGGCTTTTCTAGTGCAAGTCTATAACCATGTAACTCAAAGTAGGCTGGATTGCTGGAGCATCAGATATAAATGCAAAGCATCCTAGCACCAGTGGAGTGAGTTGTGGATTACCTCCAGCCTGGCTGCAGTTGAGAAGTTGACAAGAACGTTGAGCGGTGCTGTCAGACTTCATCAGCCCTTTGCTGCCCTCAGAGGCCAGAGGTGTAAATGAGCCTTGGGGCTTGGATGCTGCCTCTGTCCTGGACTCCAGGGTCTGCAGGACTGAGCGTGTGTCTTCACTGCTGCTCTGGTCCCAGGAGGAGTATTAGCAGGGATCACCCACATTGCCCCGGGTACAGAAGGTCCTGGGTCAAGCTTGCCGAGGAACTAGTCTTTCTAGGAAACAAAACATTATTTTTGGTTCGAACAATGTGGTAGCTTTTTCTAAAAAGAGTTGAATTTTGTGCTTGGAGAATAAGAGTGTGCCATAGTGGTAGGAAGGAGAATTATGTCTTGTAGTTGGCATGGCGTTTTCCTTTCTCTCAGGCAGACTTTTTGTCAGGCTAAGGAGTGAGAGGAAGTTTTGCTTTCCCTCAGCAATGTCTCTCTGAGGAGGTTTGCATGGAAATGAGCTGAGGTGAGGAAACTTGACTGAGGTCTGCTCAGTAAGATCATATTCCAGACCCTTTCTTTCCTTCATTTCTCTCCCACTTTCCTCCTGTAGACAAAGAAATGGCAGGTGCGTCCTGGAGTTTCAGTCATTTGTGCTGAGTGAGAACATGTGAATGAATTATTTTCTATAGAAGGGTAAAGACCCTTGTCCATATCCAGGTGGTATGTCTTCTAGAACTTCTCATTTCGTGCTTAAAATTACTGTTCAACTGTATTAAAACCATTGTTTTCCATGAAGACTTCCCGAATAGGAATCAGATGTAGCTTTATTTCTGTTGGCTATATTATTTCCTGTAGTTGATGTTTGTTTGTAGTTAGAAAGTCACTTCATAGTAATCACAGTGATTGAGAAAAGGGAGGAGGCGAGGAGCAAATGAATTATTAAAACCCTTAATGAAAAGTCTTCTTAGGGACATGTCAAGGGACTTCTCAAAGGCCCACTTTAGTTGTGCCTTTGAAGCCCAGCTACTACTCATCATTATAGGTCACTTTCCAGATAAGTTGGATGATCCGGGGCCGCCTTTTGTACTGTTTTCATTTTTAAAGACAGTGAAGCAAGGTTAGTGAAAAGCCCTGGCCACTCTAGGAAGGGGACACCCTCTTTGGCTGAGGTCCCGTTAATTTCTTTCTGGAGAGAGCAGTGTACCCCTCCGTGCTTGTTAGAAGATGGCTGTAGCTACAGCACTCTATGACAATCCTTAAAGGTGTCCCCTTCTTCAGGATACAGGGTGTGTGTATTTTTAATTCTTTACTGAAAGGAATGTGTATGGAGTCGAGCCCTGGTGAAATGCACTTATTTAAACTGCACACCCTTGTGTAACCAGTTCTTGTGTCCCTGTGTCTCTTAGAGCCTTTCTTCAAGGATACCTGCTTTCCTGTTTACAGCATCACAGTCTCTGCTGTTGTGTGAACATAATGGAAGCAGATCACGTGACATATGCTCATTTGTCTTTCCCTTGGTGTGTGTGTAAGATTCTTCCATGTGGTTGAGATAGCTGTGGTCCGCTCATTTGTTCTTGTTTCGTCCAGTGTATGACTATCACAGTATCTGGCTAGCTTCCAGGGAGGAGCTGTTGTGGATAAATAACCCTGGCATAATTGGTCTCGCCCTGACTTTTGGCTAGCATGCACACATATTTCTATTGGGTCTGATAGCTAAATCTGGAATTGGGGGCCATAAAGAGGCATATGCTCTGTGGAGAAAAGTGCCGGGCTTTTCTTTCAAAGTGCATGTAGTAATTTATACTGTCACTGCAGTATTTGAGAGCTTGAGGTGTGTTATAAAATGGCTGGCTTAAAAAACAAAAAAGAATTAGTGAAGTTTGAATCACCATTGATATAAAAAGAGTTAATTCCCACACGCTACAGGTTCTGTGTTGTTGGCGGTGGGACTGATGGGCCAGTAGGATTTGTTGATGAAGGTGGGCCTTTGCAGAGGGCTGTGGAGAGGGCCAGACCGCTGACATTCTTCACAACAAAGCCAAGTGGGGAAAACAGCCAGTCAAGGGCAGTGAAGGCAGAAGCTGAGCAGTCCTTTGCGAACAAGCCCTCTCTCTACCTGTGGGTTTTAAAAAAACAGACATTTCTAGTTAAAATGTTGATCTGTCTCCAGGGGTTGGTGCCAGGGGGCTATCCCTATAGGATTTCCTGCTCCCTCACCCTCTAACCTGCTGTGGAGTATAGTGTTCCTCCATCTGTGAGGGATACTTCTAGATTCCCATTAGATGCCTAAAACTGCACATAATGCTGAACCCTATATATACTTTGTTTTTTGCCTTTAGATACTTATAATAATGTTGAATTTACAAATTAGGTAAGCACTTGTGTGAAATTAAGAAAAACAGAGTTAAAGAGTTGTAACAATATATAGTAATAAAAGTTATCTGACTGTCCTGTATAAATCGAAGTACACTGAACCCACATTTTTGGTAAGGAAGTGAGGTCAGCCATGCCTACATGGTGGTGGGTCAAATGGCTGTGAAAGCTTCAAAAGTAAAGCCGTAGATAAAAGAGCTCTGGGTTGGGAGGTGGTTTCCCGGCCCAGCTGGCCTTCTTGTGATGTAGTAGTAGTCCTTCTTTTCAATGTGAGACACAGTGAGCTGTGATTGGGCTTAGCTGTGATTAGCAGCAGTGGCAGATACCATGGAGGGGGCACTGGGTTTCTGATGGTAGAGGTTGTCTTGACCAGTCTTCTGATTTGAACAAATTCTGAATAAAAGATTTTAAAATGCCTCTTGAAAAGCATAGGGTAGCTCAGAAGATTCCAAGTAAGTGGGTAAATAGGGTATCCAGGAGGCCAAACTTTCCAGAGTCAAAGGGCAGAGGTCAGTGTGGGCAACATGCTAGGAAGTGATCCTAAAAGCTGGTACCACTGAGGGTGATAGGAACCTCCAGGGGGGAGACAGAGCAGCATTAAATACTTCTGTGGCCAGAGTGTAGTTGAATGGTTGGTTCCTGCTTAGCATTGAGGAGGCCCTGGATTCCAGCTTCAGCCCCGCAGAAAAGAAACCAAAACAAAACCAACATTTTTCCTACTGTAGAGCTGCTAGGGTAGGGGGGACACAGCCTGAAAGTGAGTGTCAGAAGTGTCCCTCTTGAAGGTCATGTGACAGACGTGCTGGGAGTCCAAACTCATTTAAGACTCGCTTGAGAGGTGACTGGACAGCACTTGGGGCCAGTTCTTCAGTATCTGAAGGACCACACCTATTTCCTGGACTTGGAGAACCCTAAGGCATGATTATAACAGGAACATGGACAGTGGATGGTTATGAAACACATGGAACTAAACACAAGGGTGCAAAGTGCTGTGGATGAAGACCAGTAGGAGCAGCAGCGCTATGAACATGAGGTTTAAATGCCACCCACCGCTTGCTGTGCAGAAAGTAACAGGAAAGGTTTAAAATATCTGCAAGTGATAGAAACTATAGAACAATCTAGCACATTTGGAAAGGGGCCAAGTACAACTGAGCAGTATGGAAAGTCCAGTAATTGTAACCAAAACACAACAGGTGGATCCAGGAGCAGCTGCGTTCAACAGGACTGATGGCTGAACTGAGTTGTAAGGTAGAGCAGAAGAAGTACCCAGAATTCACTGTGGAGAAGCACAGATAGGTGGTTTGCGGGAGCAATGGAGAACCAAGTGGGGCAGGCTGAGAAGTGTGTTGAATTACAATTCCAGAGGAGGGGAGAAACAACCAGTGTTTAAGAGATAGTAGCTGATAATCTTACAGAATAGATGAGATACCCATCTTTTCAAAGATCCCAAAACAATCCAAACAGAATAAAAAGCAATCTACATGATGTAACTAGAGAAGAATTCAGCAGTGGGGGGAGATCATTTTTATACATTTTTATTTTATTTATTTTATTTTTATTTATGTGTCTACATGTATGTCTGTTTGAGGGTAGGGTGTTGGATCCCCTGGAACTGCAGTTGCAGATCGTAGTGAGCTGCCATCTGGGTGCTTGGGAAATTAAACCCGGGTCCTCTGGAAGAGCAGCCAGTATTCTTAACCACTGAGCCATTTCTCCAGTGCGCACGTGTGTGTGTGTGTGTGTGTGTGCGTGTGTGTGTGTGTGTGTGCGCGTGTGCGTGTGTGTGTGTGTGTGTGTGTGTGTGTGTGTGTGTGTGTTATTTTAAGGCAGAAGAAGCAAGACTTACTAGTAGATCATCAGGAAACTCTAGGGTTGGAAGGAAAGTAAGGCCAGGAGGAAAAGAATGAAAAGTGAAGAAGGTGGTTAATATTTGGACAGTTCTTAACAAATGCCATGATGTTGGGGAGACTGAAAAACTATAAGGTCAGACACATAAAAACAATAGTTAGGGAGAGTAAAGGAATTAATAGGACAGAATAAAAGTTTTGCTTGACTTTATGACTGCTGAATGTTGACATCTCCCTCCCCCCTTCACTGCCTCAGAGGTTACTACTAAAGAATTAAAGAGCAGGTTACTTCTGTGATACTAGAAGGGGAGGGAAGCATAACATTCAAAAGCAATCAAGAAGGATAAACACAAAAAGCAGCCCAGGACAGATGGGAAACTAGTGTTAGAGAAAACAGAGACTTCAACCCAGTGTGTTAGCATTCATATTAAATGCTAGTTATCTAAATACTCCAGTTTAAGCAAAAACACACTGTTTGTGCTGAATTCTAAAAATACAGTTATTGCACTGTCATAGATAGGATGGAAGAATATAGCTAAAGAAGTATCACTAAAAGAAAGCCAGTTCACATGTGCTGGGCTATATGCTAGCCCAGTATAGCCTGGGCTATGTAGAAAGACCTTCATCTTAAAAGAACGGAAAGGAAATTGATGTGTCATTGTTATGGGAATAGACTTTAAGGCAGAGAAAAAGCACAATGTGATCGCTTAGCAGCTTTTTGGCTGCGGTCAAGTGTAAAAGCACTATGGAGGGAGGTGAATTCAACAGTTGAAGTATTTTAACTTAAAAAAAGTGTGAGAGAGTGTGTGTGTGTGTATGTGTGTTTGTGTGTGTGTGTGTGTGTGTGTGTACACATGGTCAGAGGACAGCTTGTGGTAGTCAGTGCTCTCCTATTGTGGTTCCAGGGATCACATTTAGGTTGTCAGCTTACCTAGTAAGCACTTTTACTGATGGTCCTTTCACTGGCCCCATTTTAACTTTTGAGTTAATATAGTCTCAATATATAAAGTGGAAATGGTCAGAATTTTTATGATTTCACTGGCCCCATTTTAACTTTTGAGTTAATATAGTCTCAATATATAAAGTGGAAATGGTCAGAATTTTTATGAAATGGTCTAATTCATAACCACAGAGAAATTTTAGTGATCTTGTAACTAATCAACAACTTATGATAAAACAGTAAAGAATATAGTCTGTATGTGACTATATATATATATAGTCAAAGCCCACAGCCACCTCACACATACTTCACAGTATTCAGATGGCTGTGTCAAGGGCAAAAAGCAGTCCAGGATAGGTAGAAGACTAGTTAATGTTATACAAAATACAGATTTAAACCCAATTCAGGTAAATTAGAAATATGAATTAAAATAGAAAAATCACTGTGTATTTGGAAATTTAAAAATACTTCGAATGTTTGTAGGTCATGAAGTAGAGAAATTTAAAATAATTTGACAGCAATAAAGAAAATGGTACATATTAATTAAATTTGTAGTGTGTAGCCAAAACCGTTTTTGACAGATTAATAACTTTAAACACATTGAAAAAGGGAAGAAGAAAATTATTGAGCAAAGCATCTATCTTGATGCAGTTTATGCTAACTAGGATAAAAGGCAATTTCTCCAACCTGATAAAAGTCAGAGTGAGCCCAAGTCGGTCATGAAGTCAGGGAAGGAAGAACCAAGGAGACGAAACAGGCAGCAGCGGAGCCCCGGGGCCTCCATAGAAGGGTGGTGGGCACTGGCACGGCTCAAGCACAGCCACGAGCAAGGGACACATGAGCAACGTGAAGTGCACAGATTGGGACCTCCCACAGATGCAGACACTGAAAAGACAAGGGGGTTTGTGAAGAGCTCATGCTCAATTCATTTTTTAAAAATTAACACACCACCGGTGCTTATCTAACACAGCCAGGTACAGTGGCACACAACTGTGTCCTGAGCACTCTAAAGGCTGAGGTAGGAAAGATCTTGAGGCCAGTCTAGGATATGTAGCTAGGCAGTATTAAAAAAAAATTAGTAGAAAGAGGGAGAAAAGATGTATCACTTATGATACATAGCTTGTTTTTTTACAGGTTAACGTGACAAAACTTTTGCAAGTTGTGACAACCCTGATGCATTTCTCGAAAATCGAACTTACCAGTACTAAACTTGGGTGAGGGAGAAAACTGCATGTCCTTGTAATCATAAGGACATGGATCCATGAGTAAGCTTTACGAAGAAAATACCAGGCCAAATGCTTCAAAGGGTTGCGCTACCGAGCATGTAAAGAATACACATTCTAGTTCTTCTCAAACTTAGAAGAGAGAGAGAAAGAAAAGGACATTCATTCTGTATCTACTCATTCTGATGTCTGCTAACCTTGTTCCATAGGAATAGTAGGAGGGATGAAACCACCAGTCATCTCATACCCAGGAGTAAAAGCCAAACCCAACAGTATATACATATAATGTTTGTTCTGGGAATGCAAACTTCCATTAGTGTTGAAAAGTAAGTGTACATTATATTCATCTGCCATTCTGACAGGTTACGATAGTAGAATGGTATAATTATCTTATCAGATACAGAGAAAATATGTGATAAAACTTACCGTGCATACTGTGGGTAAAAAGCAACTTTTTGACCTGAGATAGACATCTACAGAAAGTCAGTAAGCATCACAGTGCAACTAGGCACCTACATTGTCCCCTTTGATGTGAAGTAAGACTGCCTGCTGTCCTCTTTAGCATTGTATCAGAGGTCCTACTCAGCAAAAACCCAGGAAAAATAAAACAGGTCAAGATTGGGGAAAAAGGAACAAGCTGATTTATATGCTGACAGATACTGGAAAGTTAAAAACAAAACAACACCAACAAAAAACTAAAGGCGTCTGGCGAGAATTAGGCAGAGTTGCTCAGGAAAACAGTAAGACAGACAACAGAACCTTAGTGGCCATTTGCAAGAGTATAAAACTGAAGAACCAAGAGACCCCTCTCCTCTCCAGCAATACAACATTTTTCTCCGTCTAGATCCTGTGTTTTTCTCTTTGAATTTATTCCTGTGAGTGCTGGTTATCAAGCACGGTGATAGAATATTCCGTGGTCTGATGACAGCCAGTAACTACTGAGAACTGGTGTTTGGTTGGATGCGGTGCCGACTGGCCTCTGTTTTCTGGGGATGAATATCTACTACAGTAAGAAAGCTTTGTGGACCAGTTGTCCGTTTTGAGGATCCTTTATCATGCCGTATAGGCCTGTCTTCTTTAATAAAGTGGAAACTGGTGGCTTCTTGTAAATCCCTATAGGGTTTAGGTCTATTCAGATACCTAGTTTTTCAAAGACTTTTTTTTTTTTTTTTTTAAAGGAAACAAAAGCTTGTTAATTCTCTATTTTTTTTCCTCAGGCATAGAAATTGAATCTGAAATGGCTGATGATTAAGCAAGGCTTATAATAGAATATATTTCTATTTTTAGTGTCTCTTTAAAATGAATAGCATCCTTTCTTTAAAGTAGGAAATTACTTTTAACACATGAAATAAATTATTTCAAAATCCTACATTTAGTTGCTACATTGTCTTCAGTTACTCTGTCTTTTGAGTTACGTTTAAAGTTTTAGATGAGAGGCTCTGATGCTTCTTTGGAAATATTAGTTAATGTTAGTAAGCATTGCTCTTCCTAAGTAGCAGAGAGGTTGCCAGAGCAAAGTGAGGGGAGTGGCAGGCCCAGCCTGAGCTGACTTTGGGGTACTATTGGGTAGGGTGTGGGCAGCTGATGTCATCTTGGGCCTTAATGTTGAGGTGGAACAGGAATTTGAGATAGGAAGTGGGTACTAACACCTTGTGTGTCCCGAACTTGTGAAGGGCTGAGCTCTCCATGAAAGGGCAGGCAGTTTTCTAGTTAGTAGCAGGAAGAGACGGCAGGGACAGCTGAACCGTCAGGGCAAAAGCTCAAGTTTTTCCGTCATAGGTCCCTGCCACATATAACAATTAGCCTGTGGCTGGTGACTCCCTTCAAGGCCTGATTGAAACAAAGATAAAATGATTTTTAGGGGAAAGTCTCCAGAGAATTATAATTGAAGGTAGAACAGAAGGCAAGGAAAGAACTAGGAAAGGGGTAAGAAGGCCCATGAAAGAAGGCAGGCCGACTTGAAAAGGACAGAACAGCTCGAAGAATTCATTAGGGAGCTGTTTGGATCCAGCCTGAGAGAGAGCGGTGAGTGGATCTTACATCTGAAGTCTTCCTAAGCCGCACAAAGAGAACTATTAAGGTCTAATTAGAGTGACACCTTGAAGGAACACAAGGAGTGGGACCATTGTCAAAGGAATTCAGTGATGAAGAGTTTTCCAGAACTGATGTCGGTATGGTGACTCCTCAAACTTGGAAAGCACAATAACCCTAAATGAGATTAAATACACATGCGTATTTTGTGGACTCCTCAGAACCCTGAGGATCGAAGAGAAGGGAGGGCACAAAGGTCCACCTGTAACCCTAGATTTCAGGAGGCAGAGGCAGGCTCTCTGGGGCAAGCTGGCTGTCTAGACTAGCCCATCGTAAGCTCTAGGTTCAATTGAGAGATCCTGCCTCAACAAAGTGCTCAAGAATGATAGAGGAAGACACTTAAGGCAACCTGGGCCCATCTCTGCATGTGAACACACCTGACATACACACACACACACACACACACACACACACACGTATGTAGAAGATGTGAGAGATAAAAAGATAAAGGGGTTACAGTAGGTTGGCAGCATGTTTTCAGTAGTAGTCTTTGTACCACCACAGAAAAGCCAGGAGATAAAAATCAAATCTTTAAGAAAGCAAGCTTTTGTATGGATTCTGTACGGTTCATTCATTCATGAAGAATGAAGGTGAGGTAAAAGTCTTTTCAGAGAGCGAGGACTGTAAGAGTGGGTCGGGAAGCTGTACTTGGTCAGAGAATTGACCAACAGAGGTTTTGGCAAGACCCTAATGGGATGAAATACAAGTAGCAATGATGAACAAAGGACAGACTTCCGAGTAATTAAACAAATGAGTTTTAGCTGTCTGTCAGAGCGACAGTGATTGGGCGAGATGAGGCAGGGCTCCTGTCGGATGAGCGCAACAGACTTTGGAACAGAGGATGGAGGAGTGAGACTGAGTCAGGTTTGTAGGTTAGGAAAATGTGGGGTGAACACTGCAGCTAAGAAATGTAAAGGAGCTGGGCGAGCTAGTGCACCCTCCCTTTTATCCCAGTAGTCGTGAGGCAGGTTGAGTGGAACACTCTGTCAGCCTAGAGTGTTCCAGGCCAGCCAGGGGTACATAGTGAGACAAACAGACAAACAACTCATTTAAAAGAAGTACAGTGTTTAGCACCCAAGCTATAAAGCCAGAAAGAGCTTGGATAGTCAAACATTGCAAATGGGATGAGGGTGCAAGTGAAGAAATGCTGTCATCAGTAGGCACCACAGAGTAGAGAGGATGAATGAGTGGGTTATACAGAAAAGCACAATGTGTGTTGGGGAACTAAACCTAAGACATTGCCCTTGGGATTAGAATAAAATCCAGCTCTATGCTATTTTTAGGAGTAACACTTAAAACACAAATGCAGAAAGGTTGAAAAAGAGCTGGGTGATGGTGGCATACGCCTTTAATCCTAGCACTTGGGAGGCAGAGCCATGCGGATCTCTGTGAGTTCGAGGCCAGCCTGATCTACAGAGTGAGGTCCAGGACTGGCTTCAAAACTACACAGAGAAACCCTGTCTCAAAAAATCAAAAAAAGAAAAAGAAAAATTCTAGTCTAATACTAATTTCACAAGAGTTGGAGAAGCTTTGAAAATAACCGGACAAGCTAGAATTTAAGGAAAAAAATCATTGTATTGAAGAGGGTCATGCTCAAATGGGAAGAGAAATAATAGCAAGTACTTAACCAGGAAGATCTATTAATTGTGATTTTCTATTCTGACAAGATGGTCTCAAATAAAACATAAATCGATAGATTCCAAAAAGCAGAGTATGTCAAAAGTGTGTGCAGGCAGCAGAGAAGGAGAGCTCTCAGTTGGATCAGACAAGAAGGTGAGAGAGGGGGAGAGTAATTGATTTTTAGATCATAGTTCAAAATGTGCAAGTTTATAGTACAGTGAAAATTAGGATTTATTTGTGATAATTCAGTCCCTTCTGTATGTTAGGGAAGTTAAATACATCACCATACCACAAGTCAAAGAAGAAATACATGGGGATTTGGAAATTGAACAATAATGTTCATTATAGTGTTAGGATGAAGCAATAGGAATTTTTAGAGGAAATTTATTGCCTTAAAGTATTTGCTGCCAGGAGAAGACCAAAAATTAACATGCGTTCGTGCCTAAGAAGTTGGGAAAACAATGTAAACCCATGGAAGATGAGGGCATAAGGAGACTTAGCTGGCTCACCAACCCCGAAGTTGGATGTGCAATGTCATCAGTGGTTAATTAAGTCAGTGCTCCTGTTACCTTCTCTCAAAGGAGAGGTCTCAGGCTTCCCCACACAGCTCATCTCATCCTATAGTCTTCTCAGCCTCGGAGAACAACAGTCCCCCTGAATGGAGTGAAGGGCTGATCCGAAGCCCATCGATGAGTCTAGTGATTCTGCCACCAGGGGTGAGGACAGCCAGAGTGACCTGATTTCTCTCACTTTGAAGACAAAGGCCACCAAAAAAAAAAATTTTTTTTTTTAATTTAAAAAGGACAAATCAAATCTAGAGATGTTATTTAAAAATAATTTCTGTCAAATGTTTCTGTTTCAGGTACCCACAGTTAACCATGGTCTAAAAATATTAAGTGGAAAATTCCAGAAATAATGAGTCATTTTCACATTTTTTGTCATTCTCATACTATTGAATGTCATCCCAGGACATGAACTGTCCTGTTACACAGTGCATCCACATTGTATATACTACCTGCCTATTAGTCTGGGTTATCAGATGGACTATTGTAGAATTATATGACTAATCTTTATTTAATTGTGGCCCTTAAACACAAGAGCAGTAATGCTGTCAGTGGTATTATTATAATCGTTTTATTTGATTGTTGTTGTTTTGCCTTTTACTGTGCCCAGTTTATAAACTAAACTTTATCATAGGTATGTATATATAGAAGAGAACATAGTGTTATACATATAGAGTTCAGTACTGTGTGTCAGGATTCCCTTTGAATCCTGAAATTTAGCCCTAGCAGATAAAAGGGAGCTACTGTATTATAATTCAATATATTTCACATTAAAGGAGAAAATGTCAGATGATGTGAAAAACAGTTGCTCACTCAGTGCTCATTTGTTTATTTTTAATGGTAACCAAGAAGATAGTATACACTATTTAACCTGTGGAAAGGGTTCTACCAAAAATGTGTATTGATTCTCCATGGGATAGTGAAACCTGAGCTGTGGGGATGCAGGAAGGAGGCTCCTGCTACCAGTTCTGCTCAGAAATGAGGTAATGTAGCCCAGAGAGCAAAAAACAGAACTTTCTCTTTCCCACATGGATAGGTTTTTTTTTTTTTAACCAAGAAAATCAAAGCAAATCTGTAAACGCTGCAGTTTGACAAGCTGGATGAATGATACATATATAAACATCATGGCTTTACTGGCTGTATGTAGCTGAGAGAATAGGAAAAATGATTTACAAAATATGCTTTTTCTCTAGGAATTTACAAAAAGCAGTAATCTAGGACAACATCACAAAGACATGGAAGGCTTTCACAGAGAAAAGTCATGAACTTCTAGAAGCTTGAAAGAAAACATTGACATGTGGTACTAGAACATAGTTGCTTGTGAAGGAGTCCCTGTAGTTACAGTGGTGGTTCAGCCTATGTTTACCTGTGAATTTAGCATGGTTCAAAGTCAAAGCTCAGTAGAAATCCTGAAGGGGATGATGGTAAGAGGCTAAAAATCCGAAATTGATAGAGGGCTTAAATAAAGACACCAGTGGGACACAGTGTAGAATCCATTGGAGAGAAGGGGAGGCCAGGCAGGGTGTGGTGCATGACTATTGTCTGTCGTCTGCCAAAGGCAGCGTTCAGCGACTGAACCTACCTCATTACAGAAAGCATATCTGAAGTTCACCAGTGAGTGTGCATCTAGGACTCGCGGGCAGCTGAGTGTATTAACTTGGAGCTCTGCCTCTAGCTCTTGTGCTAAAGTTGGTACAGGAAGGTAACTGAACAGTGACTGTCACAGTGGTTACCTCTAGGAACTGACTTTGAATACAGCAGTCAGGAGCATGAAAGAGGCCCTTTACTCTGGTAAAGGTGTCACTCAGTTCTGTGTGAGTAGCATAGAATTTAAAACAAGCACATAAAGAGTGTGGCTGTTGGCAGGTCATAGGAGTGAAGGAATTAGCCAAAGCTATTTGGGTCTGTATGAGTTTCAAAATAAAGATTAGTTAAAAATTGCCAGATGTTACCCAGAATAATGCCCTTTACATAGCAGTTACAGCGTTGGCCTTTCTGGAAGAGATATGTGTACGTGTGCGTGCGTACATGTACACACACACACACAAACACACACACACAATCTAAAGTTAGTGTGGAAAATGTTAGTATTTGACGTACCTATATGTTAAATATATGTGCTTGGGAAATAATCATACTTTCTTCTCAAACTCTGTATCTGAACAATACAATTAATACAAATACAAATAATACAAATTTACTGTTCCTTTTCCAAAGTGCTAAGGCTAGAAATGCCCCAGATTTGGGGTTTGGTTTTTGACTTTGGTATGGATCTGTGAGATAGTTTAGGGATGAACCCAAATCTAAACACTAACTTCATACCTGTTTCCTGTGTACATTTTGTACTCTAGTAAGTTATGTAGCTTAAGATACTTTTAAAAATATTATTATCATTATATTATTACTAGTTTTATGTATGTTTATGTGTGTCCCTGTATGAATTTACGTGTACTGTGTGCACACAGGAGCTCATGGATGTGAGAAAAAAGTGTCACATACTCTAAAACTGAAGTTAGTTTTGAGTCACCATGTACCCATATGTGCTGGGAACTAAACTTGGTCCTCTGTAAGAGTGGTAAGCATTGGCACTGAGTCTGCTCTCCAACTCCCAATTTTAACCACTGAACCATCTCTCTAGCCCCAGTTTTACATATTTTTAATGTGCCTGATTTTTTAAAAAAAAGTTTTGTGTAGTTTTGTTTTTGTTTTTGTTTTTGTTTTTGAGATATGGTCTTGTTCTGTAAGCTCAAGTTGGCCTTGAACTCAAAATCCTCCTATATGGGCCTTTTAAGTGCCCCGGGACTATAGGCATGTGTTCCTGCACCCATCCTGTGCCTATGTTTTGACTGAAAACATCACATAGGTTTTATAGAGAATTTTCCATAGTACCATCTCTTGCTCCCTTTAAGAAATTTCAGATTTTTAGATTGGGAGTACTCAGTCTTTATTTTAAAATATTAGGAGATGCCTATCTTGATGTGGTTATAGCTATTGTTGTCTTTATTTTTTTGCTATTCACTATCTTTTTGGCAAGTCACCATGGCTCAGGAACAGGTCTGGAGGCTTGTTATCTTTGGCCATCCTCTACAAGATGGCTTCTCTGAGTACCAAGTGTTGTCCACTGTAGAACAGCTAGCTAGCAATAAAACAAACTTCACGTGTTGTTGAAGGTCCTTTCCTAAAATCGACCTAAATCTCAATGCCGAATAGGACTGAACTGGCTTTATGATGCCAGTTGAGTTAGTAGATGTGGTCTACATTTGAAGAGTCGAGAGCCCCCATTTCCTATTCCCCAAATCCTAAGACCAGAAGAAGCTGCATTCTCTTGGGCCTTAAAGATGGTAGTGAATTCTATTCAGCCAAACCTGGGAATGGTCATGGCCTTGGTTTCCTTCCCTCCTGGGGCTTTCATCAGCTAGTCTTTTGTGAGTGTTTTTACAACAATAGGTACGGAAAACTACCCATTACACTGAAGTTTCTGGAGATGACAGAATAGAGATTCCTGTGGTGAGGTAGTATAGAATATGGGTGGGCACCCATCTGGCCCGAATCTTAGCCCATGTAGGCATGGCCTAGGGGAAAGCCCTTGAAGAGATGGACTCAGTGAGCAAGCTACAGGCATGAGGTAGAGGCCCCTGCAAGCATAGGAGAGAGAGAGAGCCTCCTGCCTTTATTAGTCAGTGGGTCAAGAGTCTCCCAAGATATGTTTGTGTCTTCACCTAACTTCTCTTTGAGGGGGCAGTATTCCAGCTTACAGTTACAGTTCATCATGAAGGTAAACTCACTTTGAAAGCAGAAGGTCATTTTTTTTTTTTTTCCATTTTCATCTCTGCTGCTTGCAGAAATACTGCCTTAGCTTTAAATGTTTCAGTGTATTACTAAAGACTGGGCCTTTCATTTCCCTGTGAAAGCTTTCTTAAAAAAAAAAAAAAAATCTACCTCAGGAATTAATGGTAGGGATGTAATTTCTTTTTAAAGCAGCTTGTTCTGCAAAAGTTGGGAAGACACATTTAAGTTGTTATAAACATACTTTGTGTGTGCTGCAGGGGAAAAATAATCACCCAAGTTTGCTTACCTTGATTCTGAACTCCCCACAGAGAATGTAGTTTGTGTTTGCCTATGTGGAGTCAGATTAAAGGCTGCTTTGCCAGCCGTGGCTTTTCTGTCCAAGCTGAGCAGTTAGAAGACACGAAGCTGCACAGAGCTTCACAGTCCTCAGCTGTGAACAGGCCTTGCTTTGTTGATAGCCCGTCACTGTGTCGGGGGCTGCTGACTGGTGCCAACTGCAGCTCTCCGAGAGGCCACCCCTTGAGTGCATAGATGTCTGGAGGCCACTTGGGTTTATGGAGCTGTGGCCAGGCTGAGCGAGGCCTGGTGTGGGTCGACCTCTGGAAAAGGTGATGCTCTAAGAGTTTTTGTCATTGACTGGACATCTGATTGCGCTGTAATTTGTTGTAGCTGAGCATGTCTCTGTTAGCAGAGTCTGTGAGGCTCTGTAGGAGTTTCAGTTGGGGGACTCCCTACCCCTGGAAGGGGTGATCAGCTGTATCACACACTTTGTCCTTGCCCTCCTGCACACAGACTAGAGCCAGGAGTAGGCAGGTGCAAGGAGTATGTTCCTGGAAGGCTCATTTTAATAGACTTCTTTGACTGTCACATGTGAGAGCACTCGGCCTTGGCTTTGGATCAAATGTTGCTAGTGGTCCATAGCTAGAAGTCAGAATTCATTTGGAATACAAGTGCTGCCTTGCCCAGGCTTCAAAGGCTTGTGTGAGTTAGCCTCAGCCTTTTATTTGTGCAGAAGCGATGGCAGGGGTGGACTGTTGGCCTTGGTCATGAACAGCTCTAGACGACAGTCTCTCGAAGAGTGAGAGTCACAACAGCCACAGTGGAAAGTAGCTACCATGGAGAGTATGTTAGCAGATGCTTGTCACAAACCTTTCAACCCTTCCTCAAGGGTTTTATCAGAATGATGCAGAGAAAGGGGGTTTGCACTGCGAGGAGACGGAGTGTCCCAGAACGTGATGCTGAGGTGTTTAAACAATGCCCCATCTTTAAACTGTCTAATATCTCTGTGTGGAGTCCATCGTTACTCTTGAATATTTCATTCCCAATCAGTTTCCTTACTTTGCCCTGTGGAAGAGGAGTGCAGACCTCACTCACTGCCCACGCAACTGCAATGTCTAGAGAGCCTGGCTACAATGTCCTTGTCTTTCTCATCCTTTTCCTCTTGTCATCCCCCTCCTCGCCTTTCCCCTCTACACTGGAGTTCTGCGTGTTCATTCTTTGCTCATCTTTTCAGAGGGAGTAGACTGTTTCTCCTCTCTAGCTCAGGGGACTGGGAGCTGATGATGGCATTGACAGCAGTTAAAAGCTTGCTGAAGTGGACCTGAGCCTGGGCTATCAGGCAGGAAGGGGGGGTAAGCCCAGTTGCCTCTGATCCTTTGGACTTGGGTCTGTGAGCATCAAGAATGGTGTGCTTCGGCCTCTTGGTTTCAGTGTGTTGTCTGACAAAGAGCTGGTGACACTGCCTGCTTCTTCTGTGGAGTATGCAGAAGTGAAATCCCAAACCTGGAATCTGCTGGGCTTCACCAGACTTATTTCTGTTTCCCAGTGTGGACATTGTAGGCTCCGTGACTGAGGTGTTGTTGCTACAGAAGGGGTGCTGTCTGCCCTAAACCAAGTGCTTGACTACTCCTTAGGATTACAGTACCAAGGTGTCTGTGACTCCAGAGGCTTTGTTTAGGGCACTGGCAGCAAAGTAGAGTATGGTGTGCCAGAGGCCTGCTGGGAAAGCCTTCAGATGTGTTAGGGTTGACTGGGTTTTTTTGATGGTTTGTTTAACTAAACCAGCCAATTTTACATTGAAGAAAATTATAAAAAAATAAAACTTTCAGCCTGATGGAAAAATGAAAGGTTCTCAGATTACTCGGAATCACATCTTGTATATGTGGTGCATGCAACCAACCATACTTAGCTTTGGCATCCTTGCCACATTGCCATTAACCCTGTTGTTGCACTTCCAAACAGCACTTGTGTTCGTGAGTGGTTTCAATCCTATAGTGGGGGGGACTCAGGGGTCACCTTGGACTTGGGCCACAGCCATGGCCATGGGCTTTGGAGGCTACAGTACAAACTCTGGTTGTCCCCCTGTTCTCCGCCATCTGTCTGTTGGTATCTCTGGGCACTAGAAGAACTCTTCAGACTCTAGGTAAACATTACCCCTTTCTGAAGAAGGGATGATAAGATCATGGGTTTGCTTCTACTCTCAATTAGTCTGAAGAAACAGTAAGAAAGCTTAAGGTTGGGGAGAGGGGATGGAAATTGTCCAGTTCCCCAGTTTCTCCAGAAAGTAATCTACTTGTATGTTTTGGCAGGTGGAAAGCAAGCCAGCCAAGATGGATATCTACGACACTCAGACCTTGGGGGTTGTGGTCTTTGGCGGGTTTATGGTTGTTTCTGCCATTGGCATCTTCCTGGTGTCAACCTTCTCCATGAAGGAGACGTCGTATGAAGAAGCCCTTGCCAACCAGCGCAAGGAGATGGCGAAAACTCACCACCAGAAAGGAGAGAAGAAAAAGAAGGAGAAAACTGTGGAGAAGAAAGGAAAGACCAAGAAAAAGGAAGAGAAACCGAATGGGAAGATACCTGACCATGACCTGGATCCCAACGTGACCATCATCCTCAAGGAACCAGTGCGCATACCTGCAATGGCTGTGGCTCCAACTTCAGTCCATTCCTCTACGATCCATACCCCTGTAGCCACAGTCCCAGCCATGCCTCAAGAAAAGCTGGCTTCCTCTCCTAAGGACAGAAAGAAGAAGGAGAAAAAAGTGGCAAAGGTGGAGCCAGCAGTCAGTTCTATTGTGAATTCCATCCAGGTCCTTGCTTCAAAGTCTGCCATCTTGGAAGCCACACCCAAAGAGGTGCCTATGGTGGCTGTGCCCCCAGTGGGCTCTAAGGCCAGTGGTTCTGCCACCAGCAGTCAGGGCAAGAAGGGGGAGGGAGCCCAGAACCAGGCCAAGAAGGGGGATGGGACCCAGAGCCAAGCTAAAAAGGGAGATGGGGCCCAGAACCAAGCCAAGAAGGGGGAGGGGGCCCAGAACCAAGCCAAGAAGGGGGAGGGGGCCCAGAACCAAGCCAAGAAGGGGGAGGGGGCCCAGAACCAAGCCAAGAAGGGGGAGGGGGCCCAGAACCAAGCCAAGAAGGGGGAGGGGGCCCAGAACCAAACTAAGAAGGGGGAAGGGGCCCAGAACCAAGCCAAGAAGGGGGAAGGAGCCCAGAACCAGGCCAAGAAGGGGGGAGAAGGGGCCCAAAATCAGGGCAAAAAGGGGGAAACCAACCAAAACCAGGCTAAGAAAGGCGAGGGAGGCCAGAACCAAGCCAAGAAGGGGGAAGGGACTCAGAACCAGACCAAGAAGGGGGAAGGACCCCAGAACCAGGGCAAAAAAATGGAAGGAGTCCAGAACCAAGGCAAGAAGACAGATGGAACCCCAAACCAAGGCAAGAAAGGAGAAGGGGCCCAAAACCAGGCCAAAAAGTTAGAAGGCTCTCCTAACCAAGGAAAAAAAGCAGAGGGGGCCCAGGCCCAGAACCAAGGCAAGAAAGGAGAAGGAGCACAGAATCAGGGCAAGAAAGGAGAAGGAGCCCAGAACCAGAGTAAGAAAGGGGAAGGAGCCCAGAACCAGGGCAAGAAAGGAGAAGGAGCCCAGAACCAGGGCAAGAAAGGAGAAGGAGCCCAGAACCAGGGCAAGAAAGGAGAAGGAGCCCAGAACCAGGGCAAGAAAGGAGAAGGAGCCCAGAACCAGGGCAAGAAAGGGGAAGGGGCTCAGAACCAGGGTAAGAAAGGAGAGGGGGCTCAGAACCAGGGTAAGAATGGAGAAGGAGCGCAGAACCAAGGAAAGAAAGGAGAAGGAACACAGAACCAGGGTAAGAAAGGAGAAGGAGCCCAGAACCAGGGCAAGAAAGGAGAAGGAGCCCAGAACCAGGGCAAGAAAGGAGAAGGAGCCCAGAACCAGGGCAAGAAAGAAGGAGCCCAGAACCAGGGCAAGAAAGGAGAAGGAGCCCAGAACCAAGGCAAGAAAGGGGAAGGGTCTCCTAACCAGAGCACAAAAGTTGAGGGTATACAAAACCAGGGCAAAAAAGCAGAAGGAACCCCAAACCAAGGCAAGAAGATAGAGGGGGCCCAGAACCAGGGTAAAAAGGGGGAAGGGGCCCAGAATCAGACCAAGAAGGGGGAAGGGGCCCAAAACCAGGGCAAGAAAGGGGAGGGGACCCAGAATCAGGGCAAAAAGGGGGATGGAAATCCTAACCAAGGCAAGAAAGGGGAAGGGGCTCCCAACCAGAATAGAAAGACAGATGCAGTTGCTAATCAAGGCACAAAGACAGAAGGTATCTCAAGTCAGGGGAAGAAGACAGAGGGGTCCCCCAACCAGGGCAAAAAGGCAGAAGGAGCCCCAAACCAAGGCAAAAAGGTAGAAGAGTCTCCCAACCAGGGCAAAAAGGTGGACACAGCTACCAATCAGGGTAAAAAGTCAGAATCAGCTCCTGCCCAGGGTAAAAATACAGGAATGGTCCAGAGCCAGGAGGCAGCAAAGCAAGAGGCGCCTGCAAAAAAGAAGTCTGGTTCAAAGAGAAAAGGCGAGCCTGGTGAGTGCCCTGACGGCTTTGTGAGCTTGAGGGAAAGCTGTTTCTCTCTGACTGGTGGGTGTCCTTAGTGTTGTGTTGTATCACTTTTCCTGTTCACGCCAGGTTGGGTACTGGTGACAGATCAGAGAAACAGTTTCACCCAAGTCCAGCTTGATGAACCACTGAGCTTTTGGGCTTTTTACAGGAGCCAGGGGTGAGGGTTTACTTACAAGAGCATGGATGAGTCTAAGGCAGCTGTATCACCACCAAAAAGCCCACCCCAGCCTGGCTGACAGTTCAGGAAAGCTGCACTCCTGGAGTTCCCTGCCCCTGCTTGACTTGGAGGCAGCTCCTCTAGAGTCCTTTCTTCCCCAGGAATTGTATTATATGTCACCTTGAGGAGGGGCTTGTGAGTCTTGGGACTTTCTGAGCTTCCTGAGTTCTATGAGCCTGGACCCTCTGCAGTAGGGGATGTTTTAGTTTGGAGGATGTAGCTATATAACTGGGTGCCATCTGTGTCAGTCAGCTGCTGCTATAGTAAGGCGATGTAACAAGCACTCCAGGTTTTATTGCCTTACAATAGAAGTTCTGTCTTCACTCCTGTGTCTGGCTAAGGTCCTGTCTGTTGGGAGGCTCGGCCTCATGCTGTGTCTTAACTGGGTTGGCTCAGGGAATGCATGAGTTAGTTCATCTAGAGGCCTGGCCTGAAGTGCCTGTGACTCTAGGGCAGAGGCTTAAGTCATTTAGAGCAGGACATTTGAGCTGCATCTCCTTCAGGGCAAGCCATGTGAATGGGCCTGACTCAAGGTACAGGGCACCCACTATGTCCCCATTGAGGGACTGCACAGAGGGATGTGAAAACAGTCTAGACAGGCTAGTCTTGGCAAATTTTCTTAAAGGTCTGGCTGTGTCTTATCAATCTGTTTGTGCTCATTCCTACCTAATGTTAGCTTTGTTCATTTAGTGTTCTTCCTATTGCTCTGTCCCCTATCTATTCCCTCCTATCATTTAATGAAGTATTGTAGAACATTAGTGTAGATTCCACATTATATAGACAGGAGGTAATACCCAACACTGCTTTGCCTTGGTCTTTTAGTGGGTGGTAAGTGTGCAGATTCAGTCAGGGTTTAAGTTGTGGCTGGATTTGTGTAGCTTGTGAAAAGCACTTGAGCAGACTCTCCCAGGGCTTTGAGGTGGTTATTCTCCTGGGTCTCTCCTGAGGAGACCGAACTGGGGCACACAGGTGCTTAGTGGACCTGATGCCCGGACTGCTGGAGGGGGCCCTGATTCTGCTTACACAGGCACAGCACAGCTACTGGCTCCACCGGTGATGGATGTTAGGACTCCCAAGAGACAGAGATGGCACAATACTGACTCCTTCAGTTCAGAAAAGTAGGCTACCAAGTTCTTGAAACATTGATAATGAAAGAAGACAAAGACATTAAATAGGAGATAATACAAACAAAAACAACTTAAAAAAATAGCCTTTCTTCATATTTCAGGGGATTGATTCCAAGGCACTCCCCTGCTCAGTGGATTCTAAAACCTGCAAATGTTGAAGTCTCGTAAATGGCATCATGTTTGCATATAAGTAACTCACTAAGTCCCATATACTTCATTTTCCTTTTTAAAAAAGAATATATTTATTGTCTACCCCCTATAGTGTTGGGATTCAAACCCAGGGCCCTTATGTGTGTTAGGCAAGTTTTGTACCAATGAGCTACATCTGTAGCCTGCCCCATAGACTTTAAATCACCTACAGACTACTTAAGATACCTAATACAATGCAGATGCTATGTAAATAGTTATGTTACATTCTTTAAGGAATAATTGCAAAGAAAAGAACTGCTTATGTTCAGTAGAGACACCTTTTTCCTCTTTTTGTTTTGTTTTGTTTTTCAATGGTTTTGATCCGAGGTTGGTTGGATCTGGATGGGGAACCTGTGGAGGCAGAGTACTGGCTGTCTCACAGCGAGAGTCCAGTTGTTCTTTGACTTTTTTTTTTATGCAGTGTGCTGATATTTTATTCTTCAAAAGTTGGAAGCAACCCTGAAGAAGGCATTGGCTCTTGTGGCTGTGACAGCGCCCCCAGAAGTTGGAAACCTGTGTGGAAGGCCTTCGATATCATTCATTCTTCTTGGTGCAAGGCCACATGGGACATGAATCCTAATGAGATGTTGCAGTAGATAATTTCCCATTAAAACTCTTCTTATTTGGCCTTTTTAAATTACTTTAGGGGCATAAAATTGGGTCTTAAATGCTGTATTCCTCATCCCCAAAATAATAAAGCAATAATGATAATTTCCAAATGCTGAAACAATCCAGAAAGAATCCTGCAGGATGGTGTGTGTGTGTGTGTGTGTGTGTGTGTGTGTGTGTGTGTGTGTATGTGTATGTGTATGTGTGACAAGGTGGGGGGTTGGAGGTCCTTTCCTTGTGTTTGGCAAGCTCTCTGGATGTAGATCAGCATGTCAGGCCTCTGCAGTGGATTGATTCCCATCAGTGACTGTTGAAATGTAGAGCAGAACAGGAGCCACAGAGCTGAGGTGCTTCGTAGAAACCCAGGGCTGTCATGAGGAAGTATGGTCTTCCAGACAGGCTAGAACTCCAGCCATGGGGAAGAGACCATGGTTTTCGAGCTGTAGAAGTTGAGGACAGGTGATGGGAAGCATTCATAAACATGTGAAGGGAACTCTTGACTGCACTTGGCTGAGCAGTAGGCCCTGAGAATCCAGGTACTGCCCAACTGACAAGTCTATTTAGTCCTCCCCCACCTCCCAATCTTTCACTGTACAGGCTGGTCTCAACATGATAGCCTCCTTGCCTCAGCCTCCCAAATCCTGGGGTATAGGTATAAACCATCATGCCTGGTATTAGCCACCTTTTTCCTAAATAATCAGGAGAGTATATTGGTGAGGCTCCCTGGCGAGCCACAGAAAACCCTTATGTCTTTGAGGGTGTGTGAAGGTCTGTGAGAGTTCTGTTTCTGCTGTTCATAACTCTGTTTCAACTTAGTACCCTTAGGTAAGTGACCCCCACCTCATCTCTACGATGTCAAGACCCCCCTCAGCCTCCTGTTACACTCAGAATGTAGGGGCTTTGAGTGCCTCCTGCTCGCAGTGATGTGTACAGGGTGAGCATGCTCTATGTGGAGGTTGTCCATTCCACTCCATGGCCAGTTTTTGTGGAAGGTGATGGAGATAAAAGAATCATGTCTTCTCATTGTGTCTTTTAGTGCAGTGGCCAGACCCTGTGTGGCATTGTCAGACCAAAACTGGCAAGAACGTGTTCGTGAGTTACTGTTTTTATAGTTGCACTGTATACTTGGCTCTGCTCTATGCTAGTGTGACACAGAGCGGAGTATATGACACAATTGGTATGGCCCCTGATGGTTGTGGGTTATGAGGACAGCTTGGTATATAGTGCTTTATCTGGTTCCTTGGGGCCTGGTTGCCCTTCGCTAGACCACCCATTTGTGTTTGCCTAATGGATTCTGTCACAGTCTGCTTATTCTCCAGCAAAATACATATCCCATTCTTTCTTTCTAGTTCATGGGCTTGAAAGATATTTCTTATTCCTGTGGCCATGATTTTCCTGATTGATGATAGCATGGGAGCGTGACCCAGCCCCAGCCATGGCTAAGCAGTGATGGGGAGATTAAGGCAGGTATCTACATAGTACCTGCAGTGTCTCAATGCCTGTGTGCCTGGGGGTCGGCATGAGGCAGAGGCCTCAGGGTGGGCTCAGTAAGATGCACACCCTTTTCCTCCATTGTACTGGTATTTCTAAGTACAGCATATGAATGAATATAGATACATTCAGGCCTGCTTCTCATTTATGCCTGCTCACCTGGCAGTACTGTCAGAGCTTCCAGGGAAACTTGGCAAAGTAGGGCTTCAGACTGTGGAGAGATTTTGATTTTGAGTCTCGTGTGAAGACCCAAGTACAAACAACAAAAACCAGTACAAAGCCAGGTATCAGTGAAGTGCTTGGGATTACTGACCATCCTGTTTCAGAAAGCAGCTCTGGTGGAAACTCAGATTCACCTTGTCTAGCAATTTTTTGAACTTCCTACATGATTTTCATCACTGAACTAAAGCATCAACTGTAGTAACTGAAAGTTTGGGGCCTGAAATCTAACAGCGTGGATACTTAGCAGAGGGTCATGGAATCGTCTTATTAGTCTGGTACATGAAGTGTATTAGAATTCACCTGATTTAGTATCAAACATTGCAGCTGGAACAGGGTTGCCAGATGAGCAGGCATGAATGAGAAGCAGGTCTGCATGTTTTCACAAAGCTAGACTTCTAACTCCTTTTGGTTGGGCTGTGGTTGGCCCCAGCTGGCCTGCCTTTAGCCACTTCACAACCTAGCTTTGGACAAAAAGAGTCTGTCCAGAGCTGCCTGTATTCTGGGGACCACATGTGCCCAGCACAAAAGAATTAGATCTGCAGGTGGGTGCTAGGTATCTGGCAGTGTAGGGCTGGGCAGATGAAGTAGCCTGAGGTGATGCTGTGAGGATCCAGGAAATGCTTGAGGGGTGGGTCTCATCCCTGGTATAGAGCAGTCTGGGAAGGGAGCTCTTCCCACAGATACAGGAGACCAAGTAGACCTGGGCAGGGCAGAGGCAGTTTTAGCAACTGGCTGCAGACAATGAGAGTTGAGAGAGATGCTGTCCACTAAGAGCTTGTTTCTGATCACCCTGGCCATTTAAATTAGTCCAAGATAAGATTCAGTTCTTTGTTCATA